>NC_092759.1:168930-346558 GCF_047496795.1 Chiloscyllium punctatum
TCCGGTTTCCCATCGATCATTTTCATATTCTGAATTCTGTGAAGGGAATGAGAGTAGCAATCATTTACCTTTCCTGCCTCCCATTTGACGCCAACAGGCAACCACAAGGGTCAAGTACCACACAGAACTGGACGGGCATTCGCGCCACTTCATTGTTGGGTAAAGCTGTCTCTACTCATTTAAACTGACAGCAAAGCTCCCTCTACACTGTCTCCAATCAAACACTCACAGGGACAGGGACAGACGGGGTTAGATACAGAGTAAAGCTCCCTCTACACTGTTCCCCATCAAACACTCCCCAGGACAGGGTCAGCATGGGGTTAGATACAGAGTAAAGCTCCCTCTACACTGTCCCCCATCAAACACTCACAGGGACAGGTACAGCACGGGGTTAGATACAGAGTAAGGCTCTCTCTACACTGTCCCCCCATCAAACACTCCCCAGGACAGGGACAGCACAGGGTTAGATACAGAGTAAAGCCCCACACTGTCCCCATCAAACACTCCCAGAACAGGGACAGCACGTGGTTAGATACAGAGTAAAGCTCCCTGTACACTGTCCCCCCAGCAAACACTCCCTAGAACAGGGACAGCACGTGGTTAGATACAGAGTAAAGCTCCCTGTACTGTTTATGACTGAACGTCCTGTCCTGATGTAGGATAATGCAGCTGATGATCGTACCTTGTTTTTGCGATATCCACTGGCATGGAAGCTGCGGTTGTCACAAGCCCACTGATCATACTGGCACAGAAATGGCACAGGATGTTATCACGGAAATAACCTGCGATCACAGGAGCAGATTACAATTCAAACTCAGATTATAGCAGAGGCAGAGCGAGCTGATGACAGACCCTCTGGCCTGCAGGGTTTGAGATCAAGCCAGGGAGGGAGGGGGTAAGGGGGAGACAGGGGGAAGGGAACAGGTTAAAGGGTGAGCAGGAGAATCAGGACATGGAGCCATCTCACCTAAACCCAGCAGGAACTGCTTGGACTGGGAGTACGAGGCCAGCTGTGCTGCGTTCACCACTACCGCTCGCGTCATCGTCGGGATACAGCCCTGGAGGGGGAGGGGGGGGGGGGGGGGAGCGGGGGTAAGAGAACAAGGAGAGGCTGTGTCAGCGTGATCCACGAGCTGGCTCTAACACCAAAGACCTGCGTTTGTATAGCACCTCCCCGCACCCCAAAGCGTTTCCCGAGCAGGAGGAAGGTTGGGCGAGCTGATTTGGGCACAGTTGGCCCCCTCCCCCCCACACTAAGTGCTGCTGGGGCTGAGTGACAGGACTCCAGGGGAGTGCTCTTCCCGCCCAGTTTTACACCCACTGCCGAGGGTCAGCAGAGTCCTGCCAGAGAAGATCTCTCTGACAGTGTGGCACTCCGTCAGCGGTGAGCGTCGGCCTGGAACACAGGCTCTGCGTCTGGATGAATCGCGTACAGTGCCATTGCCCCCCACGGTCTGAGACAACGCAGCGCGCAGTTCCCCCAGCGCAAGGACTCCGAAACGTGCGAAGACAGGACAGAGGAGCAGCGAAATGCAGGCAGCTAGCACTAGCTTAGTTTGGTTGGGCTGGAGGGGCTGTTTCCAACTCTGCTGGCCATGGTGATGTTGAACAGTGCAGCTGAACGGCCTAACATTGGCTCCTCTCCCTTGGCCTGTTGTCCGACGGGCAATTTATTTCAGAGCGGGGCTGTGCTGCGGCTTACATTTGCTGTCAGCTTACCCTCCAGAGTGTGACGACCCCCTCCTCACGGGTAATTCGAATCAGTGCGTTAAATACGTTAGTGTAACCTCTCTGTTGGTCGACGGGCAACCTGCAGGAGAAAGGACGGCTTTCACGCTGGGGCCGCTGTTCATCGCAAAACCCCGGCTGGTCCCGATACAAACACAACAAGGATTGTGGATAGGGAAACCCCCCTCTTTCTCATTGGAGGAGGAGTCAAGAGCCAGGCTGGGGTGGGGGATATGTGTGTGTATGGAAGTGACGGGGTGGGGAGAGGGGCAAGAGGGGAGGTGGCAGATTTAAAATAAAAGGTGAACGGTTAAGAGCAGGTTTGAGGAGAAATGTTGCCGGTCAGAGGGCGACTACAGTCTGGAACTCTCAATTTGAAAGAGTGTTCGAGTCAAAGACTCTCAACATTTAAGTGATATTTGAGATGGATTCAGTTGCACTGCCAGGGCTACGGGTGAATAGGTGAGCAGTGGGAGGAGTGGCGACAGATCCTGCCTGAATAACCTCCTACACTGTTAAGGTCAATGATTCGACATGTATGTAAAAAGGCAGCAACTGAGGTGGACACAGGTCCCTTGGAGGCCAAGATGGGATTAATATTGATGTGGATAAAGAAAATAGCAGCCATCACAGGATCATGTAGTCCATAGAGACTGCACTGAAAAACTATTCTACATCTATACTAGCCTCACAGCCTAATTGAATGTTACGACGATTCAAGCGCTCATCCACACTGTTTTAGAAAGTTTGAGAGGTTATCCATCTCAGCTACCCTCCCGGGCTGACCCCCACCAGCCGCCGGGGAAACGTTTATTTCCTCAAGTCCCCTTGAAACCGCCTGCTCTTCACCTTAACATTATGCCACCTCATTAGTGACTAAGGGGGGGAGACAGCTGCTTCCTATCCACCCTTCCCATGCCCCTCGTAATGTTATATCCCTCTATCAGGATTCCCCCATCCCCCCCACCTTCGCTGCTCCAAAGAAAACAGCCCGAGCTTATCCAGCCTCTCTCCGTCGCTGAAACACTCCATCCCGGGCAATATCCCGGTGAACCTCCTGTGCACACCCCTCTCCCTGTGCAATCACATCCTCCC
The DNA here is from genome assembly GCF_047496795.1 of Chiloscyllium punctatum. NCBI lineage: Eukaryota > Metazoa > Chordata > Chondrichthyes > Orectolobiformes > Hemiscylliidae > Chiloscyllium > Chiloscyllium punctatum. The sequence goes on from NC_092759.1 coordinate 171,754, forward strand.
AAAAATGTGGGGACCAGAACTGACCAAAGCCTTTCTGCACTCCAATATCACCTCACCACGTTTATAACCTGGGCCAGAAATGACAAAGGCAAGTGTGCTGTTTGCCTTCTTGACCTGCCGTGCCACCTTCAGGGGTCTGTGGGCACGCTGCCCAAGATCCCTCCGAGCTTCCTAGTGTCCTGCCAGCTAAACACCTTCCTCCCACCCGGCCAATCATTATACCACCTGATGTTAGCCAAGAGTCTGGTGTCCTCCTTCCCAGTGCAAAGTCACAGCAGACGAGCTACATCAATTCCATCTTTCAGCCCAAACTCCAAAGTCACCTGAGGGTCCAGTCACAGATTCATACAACACGGAAACAGACCCTTCGGTCCTACTCGTCCATGCTGACCAAGTTTCCCAAACTAAATTAGTACCACCCGGCTTGTGTTTGGTCAAACCCCTCTAAACTTTTCCTGTCCATGTACTTGTCCAACTGTCTTTAACATTAAAAATCACACAACACCAGGTGATTTTTAACTTTGTCCACCCCAGTCCAACACCGGCATCTCCAAATCATGTCTTTAACATTGTAACTGTTCCAGCATCCACCACTTCCTCAGGAAGTTCATTCCACGCACGCATCACCCTCTGTGTGAAAAGTTCCTTTTAAATCTTTCTCCTCTCACCTTAAAAATATGGCCCCCTAGTTTTGAATTCCCCCACCTTGGGGGAAAAGACCTTTACTACCTACGCCCCTCGTGATTTTATAAACCTCAACAAGCTCATCCCTCAATCTCCTACAGTCCAGTAGAAAAACATGTCGCAGCCTGTTTTTATAACTCAAACCCTCCAATCACAGTAACGTCCTGGTAAATCTTTTCCAAACCCTCTCCAGTTTAATAATACCCTTCCTATAACAGAGCGAGTAAAACTGGATACAGTACTCCAGAACAGACCTCACCAAAATCCTGTACAACCTCAACATGACGTCCCAACTCAATGGTCTGAGCAACGAAGGTAAGCATGCTAAATACCTTCCTAACCACTCTGTCGACACATGATGCAAATCCCAAAGAACTATGTACCTGAACCCCTATATCTCTCTGTTCAATAATACTCCCCAAGGCCCTACCACTTACAGTCTTAGTCCTGGCCTTGATCATTTTACCAAAATGCAATACCTTGCATTTATCCAAATTAAACTTCCACCCACCATTTCTCAATGGGTTGGCCCAATCGATCAAGATCCTGCTGTACCCTCCGTTAACCCCCTTCACTACCCACTAGACCACTAATCTCGGTCAATTGTAATTTTGAATGTACTCTGGCGATTACAATCTCCAGCTCAGGGGGAACAGCGTCGACTCGACCAAACTAAAAACGGGGAAGTACTGGAAATCAGAAACAAAATCGGAAGCTGCTGGAAAAGCTCAGCAGGTCGGACGGCATCGGTGGAGAGAGGTCAGAGTTAATGTCTCTCTGAGGAAGGGTCACTGGGACTGAAATGTTAACTCTGATTTCTCTCCACAGATGCCATCAGACCTGCTGAGCTTTTCCAGCACTTTGTTTTTTTTTGTTTTCACTCTACAAAGCTCTATAATATTTTTACGGAAGGACCAGCTCTCAATCCCTACATTCCAGGGATTATGGGACTGTTCTGCTTGACCATCCTCAGTGGCCATATTGTCCCTGGAGAGTCTACCAGTCACCTTGTGTCTATTCTGTCTGATTAGTTGGAGGCAGCTTCTCTTCATTGCCTCCAGACCCACAGGTGACTCTGAACTGCCCTTTGGGCACTTAGGGACGGGCAGTAAACGCTGAGCTAGCCAGCAACACCCTCATCCTGTGAATGAATAAAGGCACGTTTCTTTCTGCAGCACTGACGAGGGACTACCCACCGGCCGCCTCTGCCTGTGCCAATGCCCTGCCCAGTGACGGACGCTGCCTGACCCACTGCCCCAGCCGCGGCATGCGCCCACCCACCTGCCGTCGGCTGTCATCCTGATGAGCGAGACCTCGGCTGGCGTCCCCACGAAGGCTCCGATGGCTCCTGCTGTCATGCCGATCAGCGCCTTCAACAGGAAGTTGGGCGGCGTCCCATCGGCTTTGGTGAGCTTCTCGAAGAGCACGGTGTAGATCCCCAGCCGGGTGGTGGTGTAGGTGGCCTGGCGCAGCAGGCCAGCCGAGAGGCTGCAGCCGCCAACCGGGGGGAGGGGTGGGGTGGGGGGGGTGGGGTGGGGGGGGTGGGGGGGGGGTACAAGGAGAGTATGACCGGGTGGGGGGGGGGGGGGGAAGAGGGAGAGGGGCACAGGGGGTACAGGGAGGGTATAACCAGGAGGAAGGGGGTGGGGTGAGGTGAGGAGGGAGAGAGGGGCGCGGGGGGCACATGGAGAGTATAACCAGGAGGAAGGGGGTGGGGTGAGGTGAGGAGGGAGAGAGAGGGGCAGGGGTTACAGGGAGAATGTGACCACGAGGAAGGGGGTGGGGTGAGGTGAGGAGGGAGAGAGGGGGGCAGGGGGTACAGGGAGAGTATAACCAGGAGGAAGGGGGTGGGGTGAGGAGGGAGAGAGAGGGGCGGGGGGTACAGGGAGAGTGTGACCAGGAGGAAGGGGGTGGGGTGAGGTGAGGAGGGAGAGAGAGGCGCGGGGGGTACAGGGAGAGTATAACCAGGAGGAAGGGGGTGGGGTGAGGAGGGAGAGAGAGGCGGGGGGGGCACAGGGAGAGTATAACCAGGAGGAAGGGGGTGGGGTGAGGTGAGGAGGGAGAGAGAGGGGCGGGGGGTACAGGGAGAGTATAACCAGGAGGAAGGGGGTGGGGTGAGGTGGGAGAGAGGGGAGTGGGGGGTACAGGGAGAGTGTGACCAGGAGGAAGGGGGTGGGGTGAGGTGAGGACGGAGAGAGAGGCGCGGGGGGTACAGGGAGAGTGTAACCAGGAGGAAGGGGGTGGGGTGAGGTGAGGACGGAGAGAGAGGCGCGGGGGGTACAGGGAGAGTGTGACCAGGAGGAAGGGGGTGGGGTGAGGAGGGAGAGAGAGGCGGGGGGGGGTACAGGGAGAGTGTAACAGGGGGGAGAGAAAGAAGGGGGTGGTGGAGGGAGAGGAGGGAGTGGGGGGGGGGGCACAGAGAGTGTGTGACCGGGTGGGGGGAGGGCAGGGAAAGAGAAGGGGGGTGAGACAACAGGGGAGGGGGGCAGGAGAGAGGGTGTGGGGAAAGGGGGTGGGTGGGGAAAGGGTGTAGGGTGCGAGGGGGGCAGGGAAGGGGGGGAGGAACAGCACATTCTGATTTTACTGCTCAGACAAAATGACAACACTCACGTAAGAAGAACACAGCACACGGCGAAGCAAGGACAAAGCCAGCTCTCAAAAAGAGCATACTTTCCAGGTGGGAGGTACGAGAGGTATAAGCTTGTGTTCTCCTGGTCAGTAGGGGACCTTCTGCCTCTGGTGTTAGGTCTGGACAATCTCAGACTGGATTCCAGCGAGCGTCAAGACTCAGATAGCCCTGCCATTAGAGAGTGGGAGGCAGGCTCAAACAAAAATGACCTGATCCCCCTCCTGCTGCACCCGCTCCCCTGGCCTGGCCAAGGGAAAGTGGGGACTGTAGCCATGTGGCACCAAGAGGGAAAACCCAGAGCTCACACGGTAACGCCGAGGAAGGTGAGTGATCCCCGTCTCGGCAACTGGCCTCAGTATGCTGGGTGAAGGTGGGGGGGGGGGGGGGGTGGTCTGGACTTGTGATGGAGGGGGAACAGGGAAAGGAGAGGTGTGAGCCACAGCTTCCCGACGTGGCACAGGGATCTTACTTTGCATTAATCCTGCCCGGAGGAAGGTGTCCCAGGCAGGATTACTTACCCGGTGTAGATTCCAGTGACACCCTCGGCCTTCAGAATATTGGTCAGGGCGTGGAAGCTGGTCTTGTACTCCTTTGTGCGCGCCCCTTGGCCACTCAACTGCATTCGGTTCTTCACCAGGTCCAAGGGCTGGACAAAGAAGGTGGCACCCATCCTGAAAGAGAAAACCCAGCTCTGGTTCAGTCCGGTTTCCAAGCCTGGGGCGGGCAGGGTGTTAGACGCTTTAAACCCTAAGTAAGAGATGCAGGAGTGCTGGCCAGTGAAACCCACTCCTGTACGGGGTGTCCTGTCAGACCATTAGGCCCTGAGCAGAACAGCAATGATTAAAATCTTACTTCCATCTCAGACACTGACACAAAGCTTTATGCACAGACTGCCTACAGTGTGGAAGCAGTCCCTTTGACTTAGTCCCCCACCCCACCCCTGTAACCCTGCGTTCCCCATGACTAATCCAGCCAGCCGACACGTCCCTGAGCACTAGGGGCATTTCAGCACGGCCAGTTCACCTGAACCTGTACATCGTTGGACTGTGGGATTAAACCCACACAGACACTGGGAGAAGGTGTAAACTCCACACGGCCAGTCGGCTGAGTGGGGCTGAACCCGGATCCCTGGTGCTGTGAGGCAGCAGTGCCAACCGCTGAGCGGCCGTGCCATTAATGCAGCCTTGACTTTATCAGACACCCTTGTTGATAGGATTACCAAGTGGGACAACAGGCCAAGTGGGGAAAGGTGCCAAGGTAACATGACCATGGGAAAGTGATGTCCTCAGTGACAAATCTTGCAGGAAAAAGAGAAGCTGAGACCTTGGCAGCATCTGTGGGAATTGCTTGTGTTTAAGAAACACAGGATTATGGGGTCTCAGCCCTTTTTACTGGGTGGCACAGTGGCTCAGTGGTTAGCACTGCTGCCTTACTACACCAGGGACCTGGGTTCAATTCCCGCCTCGGGCAACTGTCTGTGTGGAGTTTGCACGTTCTCCCCGTGTCTGCGTGGGTTTCCTCCGGGTGCTCCGGTTTCCTCCCACAGTCCAAAGATGTGCAGGTTAGGTGAATTGGCCATGCTAAATTGCCCGTAGTGTTAGATGAAGGGGTAAACGTGGGGGTCTGGGTGGGTTGCGCTTCGGCGGGTCGGTGTGGACTTGTTGGGCCGAAGGGCCTGTTTCCACACTGTAATGTAATCTAATCTAATCTAATCAGATCAGGCCCTTTGGCCCACAATGTTGTGCCGAGGTTTAATCCTAATGTAAATAAAATAACTTAACCTACGCACCCCTCAACTCACTGCTATCCACGTGCATTTCCACATGTCCAGCAGTTGTTCAAATGTCCCCAATGACTCTACTTCCACCACCATCACTGACATTTAATTTAAAATGTGAGAGACCCATTCAGAAGTCAAAGAACAGCGGAGAAGAAGCTGTTCTTGAACCTGTTGGTACGTGTGTTTAAGCTTTTGTATCTTCTGCCTGACTGAAAGGGTTGGGAGAGATTTTAACCGGGCTGCAAGGGGTCTTTGATAATGTTGGCTGCCTTCCTGAGGCAGTGGGTAGTACAGATGGAGTCAATAGATGGAAGGTTGGTTTGTGTAATGGACTGGGCTGTGTTCACAGCTCTCTGTAGTTTCTTACTGTCCTGGGTACCACGCTGAGATGCACCTATAAAACATGGAAAGTGTCTTTATGGACATGCTGAATTTCCTTAGCTTCCTGTGGAAGCAGGGGCGTTGTAGAGTTTTCTTGACTGTCTTTATCGACGTGGGTGGACCAGGATAGGTCATTGGTGGACATCCACTCTCGACCATCTCCCCCTCAGCCCCGGCGATAGACAGGAGCTTCCACCACTCAGCTGCTTCGCTGAGAGAGAGATTGTTCTGTTTACCAGAGGATTGTGGGACTGAACGTGAGACAGAGGGATGGGGTGGAGGAGGTCAGAGTGGGTGGGAGGATTTGAAAGCGAGGGTGCAAGCTTTACACAAATCTGTCCCTGGTCAGGGGAAACGGGAGTCAAATACAGCTACTACCCAAGTACCTAGCCCCCCTGCCAACAGCAGAGCTCAGAGAGTGGGTATAGCTGGGTCCACTCAAGGAAGCAGCCTGGCCGGGCGGGTACATCAGGAGAGGGTCCAGGGAAACGAGACGTTGATGAATCCTGTACCTTCTCAGCTGCTCCAGCCAAAGCAGCAGACTGCCATACTGAAGCTTGGGGGGGGGGGGGGGGGGGGGGGGCATGCATGCTCCTGAGCAACGCCATGTTTAACACAGAGCTGACTCAAAGTTTGGGAGAAGATTTGTAGCTCGGGTGCTCGTTGTTGTGGTTCTGTTCGCCGAGCTGGGAATTTGTGTTGCAGATGTTTTGTCCCCTGTCTAGGTGACATCCTCAGTGCTTGGGAGCCTCCTGTGAAGCACTTCTGTGATGTTTTCTCCGGTATTTATAGTGGCCTGTCTCTGCAGCTTCCGGCTGTCAGTTCCAGCTGTCTGCTGCAGTGGCCGGTATATTGGGTCCAGGTTGATGTGTTTGTTGATAGAGTCTGTGGATGAGTGCCATGCCTCTAGGAATTCCCTGACTGTTCTCTGTTTGGCTTGCCCTATAAAGGTAGTGTTGTCCCAGTCGAATTCATGTTGCTTGTCTTCTGCATGTGTGGCTACTAAGGATAGCTGGTCGTGTCGTTTCGTGGCTAGTTGGTGTTCGTGTATACGGATCGTTTTGTACACTACATTGGTTTTGCTGAGAGCTGACTGCAATAATAGGAACCTACGCAAGGACATGGAGTGAGGTCAGGTGCTGAACACTAAGCACTCCGCTAAAGAAAATAAAACACCAGCAAGCTGACCAATTCGATGTCTCATGGCGAGCATTGCAAAACTACAGTGTCATCAAATAGCTTTAAGGTCTCATCACTATGGGGGGCGGGGGGGGGGGAGAAGAGGGACACCACATTAACCTCCGACACAGATTTGGACTGGCCTTGGTTTGAGCATGGCGCCCAGGTGTGGAATGGCAGGAGCAGAGGCCAGCTATACCAACTCCAAACTTAAAAACAGCTCCCTTACCCAGAGAAGCTCAGAGCGGCTGAGTCACTGTCACACAGAGGCATGTTGGCTGAAGGGGGGGGTGGATTTTCCAACAGCTTTCTCCTCGGTGTCCAGATTACTAGCCTTCAGCAGTCCTCAGCAATGACTCCAACCCCATGAAGCCTCACGGCAGCAGATCAATCGGGGCTGATTACCACGTACTGGCCCTCTTTAGCAGAAGTCTCAGTGCTCCTCCAAGTGAAGCAGTGCTTAGAGAATGCGTGGAGCGTTCCAATGTAACAGGGCAGGGGGAGATTCATCGCCCATCACCCACAGTGGCTCAGCAGCACGACTATTGTGCTGAGACACTGGATGAGGTGGGTGGGGAGGGAACCATACAGTAAAACATCCTTGACCTCATCCTCACTAGGAGAAAGTGAGGACTGCAGATGCTGGAGATCAGAGCTGAAAATGTGTTGCTGGAAAAGCGCAGCAGGTCAGGCAGCATCCGAGGAGCAGGAGAACTGACGTTTTGGGCATCAGCCCTTCTTCAGGAATGGATGCTGCCTGACCTGCTGCGCTTTTCCAGCAACACATTTTCAGCTCATCCTCACTAACCTGCCTGCCTGCTGCAGCAGCATCGAGCTGTGACAATCTCGGTAAGAGTGACCATTACCCAGTCAGAGTCCGAGAGGTGGACAGCACGGAAACAGACCCTTCGGTCCACCCCGGCCCGATATCCAAAATTAACCGAGTCCCATTGGCCTCGAAATCCCTCTTAAACCCGTCCTATTCATGTACCTATCTAGATGACAATTAAAAGCTATAATTGTACCAGCCTCCACCACTTCCTCAGGCAGCTCATTCCATACACACACCCCCCCTCTGTGTGGAAAAAGTTGCCCCTCAACTCCATTTCAAATCTTTCCCCTCTCACCTTAAACCTATGACCTCCGGTTGTGGAGTCCCCCACCCCAGGGAAAATACACTGTCTATTTACCCTAACCATGCCCCTAATGATTTTATAAGCTTCTCTAGGGTCACCCCCTCCGACACTCCTGGGGAGATAGCCCCTGTGAAGGGCATCTCCTGATGTTTATTCCACAGTGCAGGAGCTGAAGGGAGGCCTGTGAATCCAGAGTCCGGAGATCCGTAAGGGAAACTGGAGGGTCACGAAATCTTGTACCTTGGGGAGGAACACCAAGGAGAAACCAGAGTGAACACCAGCGAGTCAAACTAAGGCCAAATCTTTACATTTCTTCTCGATGTCGATGAAGTTTTGTTTAAGAATGTGAATTGAAAGCAGCCTTCTTGATCGGCACCACATCCACAAGCAGCCCCTGCCTCCATCACCGACGCTCAGTAGCAGCAGTCTGAACAAGATGTACTGCAACAACTTACCAAGGCTCCTCCAACAGCACCTTCCAAACCCACCACCACTGGACACAATCCATCCCCCTCTCTCCCCCGAAGATGCTGCTGAAACCCACCTGACAAAGCTTCGGCCACTCCTTCCTAACATCTACTCCAAACGGTTTGCCTCCTGTCTTTTATCCAGTTCCTCTCCCAAAGTGCACCATTAAGGCACTCTTGTTGAGAAGTTAGATGGCCATCCAGTCCTCCAAGCCTGCTCTGCCCATTGGAGATCGTGACTGATCATCTGCCTCTGTGGCATTTTAATGCATTGTAACTCAGCAAACCTGCAGAGTTTCTCCGGCTCTTTGCAATTGTTGAAGACATTTTTACTCCCGCGTTCAAATCCTCTTGCGATGAAGGCCAACACTATATCTGCTCTTTTAATGACTTGCTGCACCTAGAACATCAGCTTTCAGTGATTTGTTCACCAGGACACCAAGGTTCCTTAGACACCAATACTTTCCAACCTCTCGCCAATTTTGATGCGTAAAATGTGCGACTTATACAAAACGAATCGCATCTTTCACGTCCTGCAGACATTCTAATGCACTTTACAGATCTAATAAAGCTTTTTTTTATTGAAATATAGACATTATTGTAATGCAGGATATGTAGCAGTTTGCAATCAGCAATATAACATTTGTTTAACACGAGGATAAATATTTGCCCAGGATACCGAGGGTGGGGGGGGGGGGTGAAATGAACTCCCCACTTTGTCTTCAGAGTGTAAGAGCATAGAATTTTTCTAGAGGTTAGTGGAACCCCAGTCTGACCTCTCACTAGAGATATCACTAACTGTACTTAGAGTGCCAACCGTATCAAATGTCTGTGGGTCTTGAGCCCACTATTTAACTGAAGTACTTCCAGACGCCACCGTGCGGCACATTTCACTTCCCCACTTAGTAACCTTTCCAAAGCAAAAAGTGCTCCTTATGAACATAGAAAAATACAGCGCAGTACAGGCCCTTTGGCCCTCGATGTTGCGCCGATCCAAGCCCACCTAACCTACACTAGCCCACTATCCTCCATATGCCTATCCAATCACCGTTTAAATGCCCATAAAGAGGGAGAGTCCACCACTGCTACTGGCAGGGCATTCCATGAACTTACGACTCGCTGAGTAAAGAATCTACCCCTAACATCTGTCCTATACCTACCACCCCTTAATTTAAAGCTATACCCCCTCGTAATAGCTGACTCCATACATGGAAAAAGGTTCTCATGGTCAACCCGATCTAACCCCTAATCATCTTGTACACCTCTATGAAGTCACCCCTAAACCTTCTTTTCTCTAATGAGAACAGCCCCAAGTGCCTCAGCCTTTCCTCATACGATCTTCCTACCATGCCAGGCAACATCCTGGTAAACCTCCTCTGCACCCGTTCCAGTACCTCCACATCCTTCCTATAGTATGGCGACCAAAACTGTACACAATACTCCAGATGCGGCCGCACCAGAGTCTTGTACAACTGCAACATGACCTCAGGACTCCAGAACTCAATACCTCTACCAATGAAGCCCAGTACGCCATATACGTTCTTCACAGCACTATTGACCTGGGTGGCAACTTTCGGAGATCTGTGTACATGGACACCAAGATCCCTCTGCTCATCCACACTACCAAGTATCTGACCATTAGCCCAGTACCCCATCTTCTTGTTACTCTTACCAAAGTTAATCACTTCCCACTTACCTACATTGAACTCCATTTGCCACCTTTCTGCCCAGCTCTGCAGCTTATCTATATCCCGCTGTAACCTGCCACACCCTTCCTGTCAACAACTCCACTGATTTTCATATCATCCGCAAACTTGCTCACCCAACCTTCTAGCCCTTCCTCCAGGTCATTTATAAAAATGACAAACAGCAATGGTCCCAAAACAGATCCTTGCGGAACACCGCTAGTAGCTGCACTCCAAGATGAACCTTTACCATCAACTACTACCCTCTGTCTTCTTCCAGCCAGCCAATTCCTAATCCAAACCTCCAACTCACCCTCAATGCCATACCTCCGTATTTTTTGCAGGAGACTGGGAACAAGGTAAATATGATTGTACCCTTTAGACAGAATAATTTTCACACAAAACCCCTGCTGCACAGAAAAACAGATCGAGAGACCGGTGCAAGGGCAATTAATTTTAAAATGAAGCCAAATCGTTAGTTCATACCCCTTCTGCTTAAGGCAGTCCCAAAATTGTCAGTGCACATCTTAAGACTGTCCCTCAGGAATGAAGATGACACTCCTCCATTGGGGAGCTGTGGGTTCTGAGGTGACAGATCAGTCCAATTTTGGATCCTCACATCCTGCAACAAATGGGGGGCAGAAAAGGAGGTGCTGTGTGGGATGCCCTGACTTCCACATCTTAATGTGCAGACAGCACACACAGACCTAGCGGGGAAAAAAAACGAATTCTTAACGTCTATCGTTCCCCGTGTGCACAAAAGGGCAACGCTAAATCAGATTAAAGTCATGATGGTTGCACGTTAAACAGTTTGAAAATGGAAACAGGTCAAAATCTGAGCTCAGAACCCTTGTTTACATGTCAACCAGGAAAATAAAAGGCAGTGTTATAACTCTACACGCTTCTGCCTCGTGCTAAAGCAGCAGAAGCAAAAGCATGATTGAGTCATTCGCTCGTTACATTTAAAAGAGTGAAACTTTTGACATGCAATGCATGCAGCTTAAGGAGAGTCACAGCATGAGTGCACTGGTTTGCTCAGCAAATGGGGCAAACTCAGGGAAACATTACAGTCGGCCATCGGCCCATGCAGCGGCCAAGGGCAAAACCCGACATTTCAACCGAAAATAAACGCTCTTTAAATTCCGTTTCGAGCGGCCAGCGGCGGTTATTTCAAGACGGCGGTTGATTCAATGTCAGGTTACGTTACCCCGCTAGGCCCCCGAAGAGGAATTTGATGGATTTGGGGGAGGTCCGGGCCTTCCCCCCTGCTTTCTCCGGCGCCATCTTTCACCAAGGTGACTCGGCGGGGCGCGACGTGCGCGGGGCCGCGGCGGCGTGCGCGTTCGCACGAGGGAGGTACTGCGCACGCGCCGGCATGGGCGGGGCCGACTGCCGCCGCCACCACCTCCCACCCCGGCGGGGCGTGGTCCGATACAAGCGCATGCGTACTCTCATCGTGCGCCGTGGCTCGATGGGCTAGCGCTTCCGCCTCCGATTCAAATGTTTGCGGGTTCGAGTCCCGCTCCCGCCGAGGAAACCTGGCGCCCCAAGTCTAACGCTCGTAGTTTGCATGTTCAGCCTCGTGCTTTTACCTATACAGGATCTTCTTTTTAATCACCAACACCATTGTTAAATTATTCTGACCTCTCTCTGTAATACTGCATTTTGTTTATAAGAATCCCTGCAGTATGGAAGCGGGCCATTCAGCCCATCAAATCCACACAGATGCACTGGAGAACATCCCATTCAAACCCACGCCCATGCATTTTCCATGGCTAACCCACCTAGCTTACACACTAAGCACAGCCAATCCACTCTCACCTGCACATCTTTGGACGGTGGGAGGAAACCAGAGCACCCAGAGAAAACCCATATGGGCATGGGGTGGGGGGATGGGGGGGGTAAGAATGTGCAAGCAATTCTTCAGACAATCACCTGCCAAAGGTGGAATTGAGCCCCGGTCCCTAGTACTGTGAGACAGCATTGCCAACCACTGAGCTCCTGTGTTCTACCACACTAATGTACTTTGTATGGTACAATCAGCCGGGACAGCACACAAAACAACACTTTTCACTATATCTCGGGACATAGAACAAAGAAAATTTACAGCCCAGGAACAGGCCCATCGGCCCTCCAAACCTGAGCCGATCCACATCCACCGTCTGAACCTGTCGGCCAATTCCTAAGCATCTGTATCCCTCTGCTCCCCACCTACTCATGCATCTGTCCAGATGTACCTTAAATGAATTTCCTGTGCCTGCCTCTACCACCTCTGCTGGCAACGCGTTCCAAACACCCACCACCCTCGGTGTGAAGTACTTGCCACGTGTATCCCCCTTAAACTTTCCACCTCTCACCTTGAAAGCATGACCTCTCATTATTGAATCCTTCACCCTAGGATAAAGCTTTTTTCTATCCACCCTGTCTATATCCTTTATGATTTTATAAACCTCAATCAAGTCCCCCTCAATCTCCTTTTTTCTAATGAAAACAAACCTAACCTACTCAACCTCTCTTCATAGCTAGCACCTTCCATACCAGGCAACATCCTCGTAAACCTTCTCTGCACCCTCTCCAAAGATTCCACATCCTTTTGGTAATGTGGTGACCAGAACTGTACACAGTATTCTAAATGTAGCTGAACCAAAGTCTTGTACAATGTTAACATGACTTGCCAGCTCTTATACTCAATACCCTGTCCAATGAAGGCAAGCATACCATATGCCTTCTTGACCACTCTATCCACCTGTGCAGCAACCTTCAGGGTACAATGGACCTGCACTCCCAGATCTTTCTGCTCATAAACTTTTCCCAAGTCTCTTCCATTCATTGTATAATTCACTCTAGAATTAGAGTTGCCTAAATGCATCACCTCACATTTGTCTGGACTGAACTCCATCTGCCACTTTTCCAACTCTCCAGTCTATCTATATTCTCCTGTGTTCTCTGACAGTCCCTTATGCTTTCTGCTACTCCACCAATCTTCGTGTCATCTGCAAACTTGCTGATCATACCAACAGTGCCCTCTTCCAGATCATTTATGTATATTACAAACAACAGTGGCCCCAACACTGACCCCTGTGGAACCCCACTGGTCACCTTTCTCCATTTCAAGAAACTCCCTTCAACTGCTACTCTCTGTCTCCTGATGCTCAACCAGTCCTTTATCCACCGAGCTACAACACCCTGCATACCAGACGACTTCACTTTCTCCATTAGTTTACCATGGGGAACCTTATCAAACGCCTTACTAAAGTCCATGTATATGACATCAACAGCCCGCCCTCCATCTATCAGCTTGGTCACTTCCTCAAAGAACTCTATTAAGTTGGTAAGGCACGGTCTCCCCCGCACAAAACCATGTTGCCTATCACTGAAACGCCCATTCTTTTCGGAATATAAGTAGATCCTATCCCTCAGTACCTTCTCCAGCAACTTTCCCATCACTGATGTCAGGATCACTGGTCTGTAATTACCCGGAATATCCCTACTACCCTTCTTGTACAGGGGGTCAACATGAGCAACCTTCCAGCCCTCCTGCACCTCACCTGTATTTAAGGATGCCACAAAGGTATCTGTCAGGGCCCCAGCTATTTCCTCTCTCGCCTTCCTCGGCAACCTGGGATAGATCCCATCCGGTCCTGGGGATTTGTCCACCTTAATAACCTTTAGCCTACCCAACACATCTTCCCTATTTATGTCAACGTGATCCAGACTAATCCCAACATTCATCATTTCCCTCTCCTCAGTGAACACTGATGCAAAGTAATCATTCAGAATCTCACCCATTCTCTCAGGGTCGGCACACAGCCTTCCTTCCTTCATTATCCTTTAGTGGACCGATCCTTTCTCTAGTTACCAGCTTGCTTCTTATATAAGAATAAAATGCTTTAGGAATCTCCTTAATTCTGCTCACTAAAGCTATTTCATGACCCCTTTTAGCCTGCTTGATTCCTTGTTTAAGACTTGTTTTACTCTCCCAATATTCCTCCAAGGCCCGTTCTGTTCCTAGCTGCCTGGACCTTATGTATGCTTCCCTTTTCCTCTTGGCTAGTCGTACAATTTCTCCTGTCATCCACGGTTCATGAATCTTGCCTTTCCTATCCTTTGCTTTCAACGGGACCTGCCTATCCTGTGCTATCTTTAACCTATCTTTGAAAGCCTCCCACATTATCAAATGTGGACTGCCCTTCAAATAGCTGTATCCAATCTATATTTCCCAGCTCCTGCCTAATTTTGATATAATTGGCCTTGGCCCAGTTGAGCACTCTTCCCTTAGGACCACTCTCTTCATTATCTACGAGTATTGTGCTCACTATTCCCAAAGAAATCCCCCAGCACAACTTCCACCACCTGGCCTGGCTCATTCCCCAACACCAGGTCCAATATGGCCCCTTCCCTCATCAGACTATTGACACACTGCTTTAGAAAACTCTCCTGGAGGCTTCTTACAAATTCTACCCCATCCCGACCTCTGACGCTAAGTGTATCCCAGTCAATGTTGGGAAAATTAAAATCTCCCATCACCACCACCCTGTTGCCTCTACATCTTCCCATAATCTGTTGACCTATTTGTTCTTCCAGCTCATGCTCACTGTTGGGAGGCTTGTGTTACAGCCCCAACAGTGTAACTGCACCCTTCTTAGTTCTCAGCTCTACCCATAATGCCTCACTACCCATAATGCCTCATTAGTCCTCCATAGTGCCCTCCTTTAGCACAGCAGTGATATCATCCCTGACCAGCAATGCAACACCTCCCCCCCCCCCTTTTACGGGGGTGGGGGGGGGTTCCCGAGGGGAGGGGGGAGTGTGTCAATATTTATAGCGGGTTCCCGAGTGGAGGGGGGGGGGAAGTGTGTCAGTATTTACAGGGGTATCCCTGAGGTGGCGGGGGGGGGGAATGTCCGTATTTACAGGGTGGGTTCCCGAAGGGAGGGGGAAGTGTGTCAGTATTTACAGGGGGGTTCCCGAGGGGAAGGGGGGAGTGTGTCAGTATTTACAGGGGGGTTGTCCCTGAGGGGAGGGGTGGGTGTCAGTATTTACAGGGGGATCCCAAGGGGAGGGGGGAGTGTGTCCCCAAGTGGAGGGGGGTGTGTGTCAGTATTTACGGGAGCGAGCCCGAGGGGAGGGGGGAGTGTGTCATTATTTACAGGGGATCCCCGGGGGAGGGGGGAGTGTGTCAGCATTTACAGGGGGGGTCGCGGGGGGGAGGAGGGAGAGGGGTGTGTGTGTGTGTCAGTATTTAAAGGGGGGATGTCCCCGAGGGGAGGGGGGAGTGTGTCAGTATTTACAGGGGGGTCCCGGGGGAGAGAGGGGAGTGTATCACTATTTACAGGGGGGTCACCGACGGGAGGGGGGAGTGTGTCAGTATTTACAGGGGGGTCCTGGAGGGGAGGGGGGAGTGTGTCAGTATTTACAGGGGGGGTCCCCGAGGGGAGGGGGAGTGTGTCAGTATTTACAGGGGGGTCCCGGGGGAGAGAGGGGAGTGTATCACTATTTACAGGGGGGTCACCGACGGGAGGGGGGAGTGTGTCAGTATTTACAGGGGGGTCCTGGAGGGGAGGGGGGAGTGTGTCAGTATTTACAGGGGGGGTCCCCGAGGGGAGGGGGAGTGTGTCAGTATTTACAGGGGGGTCCCCGAGGGGAGGGGGGAGTGTGTCAGTATTTACAGGGGGGTCCCCGGGGGGAGGGGGAGTGTGTCAGTATTTATGGAGGGGGTGTCCACGAGGGGAGGGGGAGTGTGTCAGTATTTACAGGGGGGTCCCCGAGGGGAGGGGGGAGTGTGTCAGTATTTACAGGGGGGTCCCTGAGGGGAGGGGGGAGTGTGTCAGTATTTACAGGGGCGTCCCCGAGGGGAGGGGGGAGTGTGTCAGTATTTACAGGGGGGTCCCTGAGGGGAGGGGGGAGTGTGTCAGTATTTACAGGGGGGTCCCCGAGGGGAGGGGGGAGTGTGTCAGTATTTACAGGGGGGGTCCCCGAGGGGAGGGGGGAGTGTGTCAGTATTTACAGGGGGGTCCCCGAGGGGAGGGGGGAGTGTGTCAGTATTTACAGGGGGGGTCCCCGAGGGGAGGGGGGAAGTGTGTGTGTATTTACAGGGGGCTCCCCGAGGGGAGGGGGGAGTGTGTCAGTATTTACAGGGGGGGCCCCGAGGGGAGGGGGGAGTGTGTCAGTATTTACAGGGGGGGAGGTCCCTGAGGGGAGGGGGGAGTGTGTCAGTATTTACAGGGGGGGTCCCCGAGGGGAGAGGGGAGTGTGTCAGTATTTACAGGGGGGTCCCCGGGGGGAGGGGGAGTGTGTCAGTATTTATGGAGGGGGTGTCCCCGAGGGGAGGGGGAGTGTGTCAGTATTTACAGGGGCGTCCCCGAGGGGAGGGGGGAGTGTGTCAGTATTTACAGGGGGGTCCCTGAGGGGAGGGGGGAGTGTGTCAGTATTTCCAGGGGGTGTCCCCGAGGGGAGGGGGGAATGTGTCAGTATGTACAGTGGGTCCCCGAGGGGTGGGGGGAGTGTGTCAATATTTACAGGGGGTGTCCCCGAGGGGAGGGGGAGTGTGTCAGTATTCACAGGGGGGTCCCCGAGGGGAGGGGGGAGTGTGTCAGTATTTACA
This sequence comes from Chiloscyllium punctatum, assembly GCF_047496795.1. Lineage (NCBI taxonomy): Eukaryota > Metazoa > Chordata > Chondrichthyes > Orectolobiformes > Hemiscylliidae > Chiloscyllium > Chiloscyllium punctatum. Next base: position 188,299 of record NC_092759.1, read on the forward strand.
GGGGGGGTCCCCGAGGGGAGGGGGGAAGTGTGTGTGTATTTACAGGGGGGTCCCCGAGGGGAGGGGGGAGTGTGTCAGTATTTACAGGGGGGGCCCCGAGGGGAGGGGGGAGTGTGTCAGTATTTACAGGGGGGAGGTCCCTGAGGGGAGGGGGGAGTGTGTCAGTATTTACAGGGGGGGTCCCCGAGGGGAGGGGGGAGTGTGTCAGTATTTACAGGGGGGTCCCCGGGGGGAGGGGGAGTGTGTCAGTATTTACAGGGGGGGTCCCCGAGGGGAGGGGGGAAGTGTGTCAGTATTTACAGGGGGGTCCCCGAGGGGAGGGGGGAGTGTGTCAGTATTTACAGGGGCGTCCCCGAGGGGAGGGGGGAGTGTGTCAGTATTTACAGGGGGGGTCCCCGAGGGGAGGGGGGAGTGTGTCAGTATTTACAGGGGCGTCCCCGAGGGGAGGGGGGAGTGTGTCAGTATTTACAGGGGGGGTCCCCGAGGGGAGGGGGGAAGTGTGTGTGTATTTACAGGGGGGTCCCCGAGGGGAGGGGGGAGTGTGTCAGTATTTATGGGGGGGGGGTCCCTGAGGGGAGGGGGGAGTGTGTCAGTATTTACAGGGGGGGTCCCCGAGGGGAGGGGGGAGTGTGTCAGTATTTACAGGGGGTGTCCCCGAGGGGAGGGGGGAGTGTGTCAGTATTTACGGGGGGGGGTCCCTGAGGGGAGGGGGGAGTGTGTCAATATTTACAGGGGGTGTCCCCGAGGGGAGGGGGAGTGTGTCAGTATTCACAGGGGGCCCCCGAGGGGAGGGTGTAGTGTGTCAGTATTTACAGGGGGGTCCCCGAGGGGAGGGGGGAGTGTGTCAGTATTTACAGGGGCGTCCCCGAGGGGAGGGGGAGTGTGTCAGTATTTACAGGGGGGGTCCCCGAGGGGAGGGGGGAGTGTGTCAGTATTTACAGGGGGGTCCCTGAGGGGAGGGGGAGTGTGTCAGTATTTACAGGGGGGTCCCTGAGGGGAGGGGGGAGTGTGTCAGTATTTCCAGGGGGTGTCCCCGAGGGGAGGGGGAGTGTGTCAGTACTTACAGGGGGGTCCCTGAGGGGAGGGGGGAGTGTGTCAGTATTTACAGGGGGAGATCCCCTGGGGAGGGGGGAGTGTGTCAATATTTACAGGGGCGTCCCTGAGGGGAGGGGGGAGTGTGTCAGTATTTACAGGGGGTGTCCCCGAGGGGAGGGGGAGTGTGTCAGTACTTACAGGGTGGGTCCCCGAGGGGAGGGGGGAGTGTGTCAGTATTTACAGGGGGTGTCCCCGAGGGGAGGGGGGAGTGTGTCAGTATTTACAGGGGGGTCCCCGAGGGGAGGGGGGAGTGTGTCAGTATTTACAGGGGGGTCCCCGAGGGGAGGGGGAAGTTTGTCAGTATTTACAGGGGGGTCCCCGAGGGGAGGGGGAAGTGTGTCAGTATTTACAGGGGGGTCCCCGAGGGGGGTGGGGGAGTGTGTCAGTATTTACAGGGGGGTCCCCGATGGGAGGGGGGAGTGTGTCAGTACTTACAGGGTGGGTCCCCGAGGGGAGGGGGGAGTGTGTCAGTATTTACAGGGGGAGATCCCCTGGGGAGGGGGGAGTGTGTCAATATTTACAGGGGGGTCCCCGAGGGGAGGGGGAGTGTGTCAGTATTCACAGGGGGCCCCCGAGGGGAGGGTGTAGTGTGTCAGTATTTACAGGGGGGTCCCCGAGGGGAGGGGGGAGTGTGTCAGTATTTACAGGGGGGTTCCCGAGGGGAGGGGGAAGTGTGTCAGTATTTACAGGGGGGTCCCCGAGGGGGGTGGGGGAGTGTGTCAGTATTTACAGGGGGGTCCCCGATGGGAGGGGGGAGTGTGTCAGTATTTACAGGGGGGGGGTCCCCGAGGGGAGGGGGGAGTGTGTCAGTATTTACAGGGGTATCCCTGAGGGGAGGCGGGAGTGTGTCAGTATTTACAGGGGGGTCCCCGAGGAGGGGGGGGGGGAGTGTGTGTGTATTTACAGGGGGTTTCCCATGGTATCTACACTGGGGAGTTCCTGATATTGTACCTTGTAAATCGAGGAGGAGGAAGGCTGTTAAATGTGGGGTCGGTGGGTGGATGTTAGTGGCTGGATGTTCACTATCTCTGAATCAGCAAATAACCTAACAGGTTGTGACACTTTTGGACTGGCTCTTATGTCAACAGTGGGACAAGTGAAAGCGAAATGCAGTGGGGATTTTCACAGTTCGGCTGCCTGTGCAACAGAGTCGCCGAACATTACTTGGCTGGTCACAAGAAATGGAGCCCAATTTCGCCTGTAAATCTGAAGATCCAGCAGGTAGGTGATTTACACCCTGTTACCAGACAACAGGAGCTGGGGAAGAAAGATCTGGCACAGAGTTCTGTTTCGGTCACAGACTCAAACCATTTGCAACCGCGCCCCTGTTAAAAGTCACACACTGGAGCACTGGCAACTTCCTTCATATTCCTGCCCTTATGATTTGGTTTATTTTTGTGGGTTTTGAAGATGAAGTTGGAAAGTGACGGTACTATACAACAGTTTTCACCGTATTTTGTAACGAGAGATATGTAACAATAACTAAATGAATCAATCTGAGTCAGTCTGGGAATGTCTGGGCAAGCCCAGGATTTCAGCTCCTGTCCACCAACCCCAGCCCGGGCTCCCAACCCCACTTTGGAAAGCTTTGGCTATCGGGACCTTGCCCTGATCCGCTGCCCCGGTTTTGGTCTCAGTCCCTCGGCTGGTGAGGAGAGGCATCAGCTAGGGTCTAATCATGGTGATTCTCCTTGAAAATACAGGAGAATTGGGCACTTGTTCGCGATGCCTCCCGTGGCTGAATAGTGCACCGTGGCTGGCGATAGGGGAGGGCATAGATCTGTCAAAGTTCCCTTTCGAATTGTGTGTCTCCGTGTGTGTGTGTGTGTGTGTGTGTGTGCGTGCGTGCGCGCGATTGGTCAGTCTTTGTGTGTTGGTTGATTTGTGTGTATATGTGTGTTTGTCAGTGTGTGTATGTCTGAGTGTATGTCTCTGTCTCTCTGTGTGTATGACTGTGTCTGTATGGGTGTGTATTTGGGTATGTGTATGACACTGTGTGGGTGTGTATTTGTATCTGTGTGGGTGTGTATATGTATGACTGTGTCTGTGGGTGTGTATTTGTGTCTGTGCAGGTGTGTACATGTGTATGACTGTGCGGGTGTGTATATGTGTATGACTGTGTCTCTGCAGGTATGTATATGTGTATGTGTATGACTATGTCTGTGTGTGTATGTGTGTATGACTGTGTCTGTGCAGGTGTGTACATGTGTATGTGTATGACTGTGTGTGGGTGTGTATATGTGTATGACTGTGTCACTGCAGGTGTGTATATGTATATGTGTATGACTATGTCTGTGCGGGTGTGTATGTGTATGACTGTGTCAGTGCGGGTGTGTATATGTTTATGACTATGTGTGGGTGTGTATATGTATGACTGTGTCAGTGCGGGTGTGTATATGTTTATGACTATGTCTGTGTGGGTGTGTATATGTATGACTATGTGCGGGTGTGTATATGTGTATGACTGTGTCTGTGTGGGTGTGTATTTGTGTCTGTGTATGACTGTGTCTGTGCGGGTGTGTATATGTGTCTGAGTATGACTGTGTCTGTGCGGGTGTGTATATGTATATGACTGTGTCTGTGTGGGTGTGTATTTGTGTCTGTGTGGGTGTGTATATGTGTCTGAGTATGACTGTGTGCGGGTGTGTATATGTATATGACTGTGCCTGTGTGGGTGTGTATTTGTGTCTGTGTGGGTGTGTATATGTGTCTGTGTATGACTGTGTCTGTGTGGGTGTGTATTTGTGTCTGTGTGGGTGTGTATTTGTGTCTGTGTGGGTGTGTATATGTGTCTGTGTATGACTGTGTCTGTGTGGGTGTGTATTTGTGTCTGTGTGGGTGTGTATATGTGTCTGTGTATGACTGTGTCTGTGCGGGTGTGTATATATGTGTCTGTGTATGACTGTGTCTGCAGGTGTGTACATGTGTATGTGTATGACTGTGTGCAGGTGTGTATATGTGTATGACTGTGTCTGTGCGGGTGTGTATATGTGTATGTGTATGACTATGTCTGTGTGGGTGTGTATATGTGTCTGTGTATGACTGTGTTTGTGTGGTTGTGTATATGCATCTGTGCAGGTGTATATATGTGTATGTGTATGACTATGTGCGGGCGTGTATATGTGTATGTATATGACACTGTGTGGGTGTGTATTTGTATCTGTGTGGGTGTGTATATGTGTATGACTGTGTCTGTGGGTGTGTATTTGTGTCTGTGCAGGTGTGTATATGTGTATGCGTATGACTATGTCTGTGTCGGTGTGTATGTGTATGATTGTGTCTGTGTGGGTGTGTATTTGTGTCTGTGTGGGTCTGTATATGTGTATGACTATGCCTGTGTGGGTGTGTATATATGTGTATGTGTATGACTGTGCAGGTGTGTATGTGTATGTGTATGACAGTGACTGTGCGGGTGTGTATATATGTTTATGACTATGTCTGTCTGGATGTGTGTATGTATGACTATGTGCGGGCGTGTATATGTGTATGACTGTGTCTGTGTGGGTGTGTATATGTGTCTGTGTATGACTGTGTCTGTGCGGGTGTGTATACATGTGTCTGTGTATGACTGTATCTGTGCGGGTGTGTATATGTGTCTGTGTATGACTGTGTCTGTGTGGGTGTGTATGTGTATGACTGTGTCTGTGTGGGTGTGTATTTGTGTATGTGTATGACTGTGTCTGTGCAGTTGTGTATATGTGTATGACTGTATCTGTGCAGGTGTGTATATCTGTCTGTGTATGACTGTCTGTGCGGGTGTGTACATATGTGTCTGTGTATGACTATGTCTGTTTGGGTGTGTATATGTGTATGTGTTTGACTGTGTCTGTGTGGGTGTGTATATGTGTATGACTGTGTCTGCGGGTGTGTATATGCATCTGTGTAGGTGTGTATATGTGTATGTGTATGACTATGTCTGTGCAGGTGTGTATATATGTGTCTGTGCAGGTGTTTATATGTGTCTGTGTATGAATGCCTGTGCGGGTGTGTATATGTGTGTCTGTGTATGACTATGTCTGTGCAGGTGTGTATATATGTGTCTGTGTATGACTATGTCTGTGTGGGTCTGTATATGTGTATGACTGTGTCTGTGCAGGTGTGTATATGTGTATGACTATGTCTGTGCGGGTGTGTATATGTGTCTGTGCAGGTGTGTATATGTGTCTGTATGACTGTCTGTACAGGTGTGTATATATGTGTCTGTGTATGACTATGTCTGTGTGGGTGTGTATATGTGTATAACTGTGTCTGTGGGTGTGTATATATGCATCTGTGCAGGTGTGTATATGTGTATGACTATGTCTGTGCGGGTGTGAATGTGTGTCTGTGTATGACTGTGCGGGTGTGTATATATGTGTCTGTGTATGACTATGTCTGTGTGGGTGTGTATATGTGTGTAACTGTGTCTGCGGGTGAGTATATATGCATCTGTGCATGTGTGTATATGTGTATGTGAATGACTGTGTGCGGGTGTGTATATGTGTATGACTGTGTCTCTGCAGGTGTGTATATGTATATGTGTATGACTATGTCTGTGCGGGTGTGTATGTGTATGACTGTGTCAGTGCGGGTGTGTATATGTTTATGACTATGTCTGTGTGGGTGTGTATATGTATGACTATGTGCGGGCGTGTATATGTGTATGACTGTGTCTGTGCGGGTGTGTATATGTGTCTGTGTATGACTATGTCTGTGTGGGTGTGTATATGTGTATGACTGTGTCTGTGTGGGTGTGTATATGTGTATGGCTATGTCTGTGCAGGTGTGTATATATGTGTCTGTGTATGACTATGTCTGTGTGGGTGTGTATATGTGTATGACTATGTGTGTGCAGGTGTGATTATGTGTATGAGTATGTCTGTGTGGGTCTGTATATGTGTATGACTGTGTCTGTGCAGGTGTGTATATGTATATGACTGTGTCTGTGTGGGTGTGTATTTGTGTCTGTGTGGTTGTGTATATATGTCTGTGTATGACTGTGTCTGTGTGGGTGTGTATTTGTGTCTGTGTGGGTGTGTATATGTGTCTGTGTATGACTGTGTCTGTGCGGGTGTGTATATATGTGTCTGTGTATGACTGTGTCTGCAGGTGTGTACATGTGTATGACTGTGCAGGTGTGTATATGTGTATGACTGTGTCTGTGCGGGTGTGTATATGTGTATGTGTATGACTATGTCTGTGTGGGTGTGTATATGTGTCTGTGTATGACTGTGTCTGTGTGGTTGTGTATATGCATCTGTGCAGGTGTATATATGTGTATGTGTATGACTATGTCTGTGCGGGTGTTTATGTGTATGACTGTGTCTGTGCGGGTGTGTATATGTATGACTATGTGTGGGCGTGTATATGTGTATGTATATGACACTGTGTGGGTGTGTATGTGTGTATGACTGTGTCTGTGGGTGTGTATATATGTCTGTGCAGGTGTGTATATGTGTATGCGTATGACTATGTCTGTGTCGGTGTGTATGTGTATGATTGTGTCTGTGTGGGTGTGTATTTGTGTCTGTGTGGGTCTGTATATGTGTATGACTATGCCTGTGTGGGTGTGTATATATGTGTATGTGTATGACTGTGCAGGTGTGTATGTGTATGACAGTGACTGTGCGGGTGTGTATATATGTTTATGACTATGTCTGTCCGGATGTGTGTATGTATGACTATGTGCGGGCGTGTATATGTGTATGACTGTGTCTGTGTGGGTGTGTATATGTGTATGACTGTGTCTGTGTGGATGTGTATATGTGTCTGTGCGGGTGTGTATACATGTGTCTGTGTATGACTGTATCTGTGCGGGTGTGTATATGTGTCTGTGTATGACTGTGTCTGTGTGGGTGTGTATGTGTATGACTGTGTCTGTGTGGGTGTGTATTTGTGTATGTGTATGACTGTGTCTGTGCAGTTGTGTATATGTGTATGACTGTATCTGTGCAGGTGTGTATATATGTCTGTGTATGACTGTCTGTGCGGGTGTGTACATATGTGTCTGTGTATGACTATGTCTGTTTGGGTGTCTATGGGTGTATGTGTTTGACAGTGTCTGTGTGGGTGTGTATATGTGTATGACTGTGTCTGCAGGTGTGTATATGCATCTGTGTAGGTGTGTATATGTGTATGTGTATGACTATGTCTGTGGAGGTGTATATATGTGTCTGTGCGGGTGTTTATATGTGTCTGTGTATGACTATGTCTGTGTGGGTGTGTATATGTGTATGACTGTGTGTGTGTGGGTGTGTATATGTGTATGGCTATGTCTGTGCAGGTGTGTATATATGTGTCTGTGTATGAGTATGTCTGTGTGGGTCTGTATATGTGTATGACTATGTCTGTGCGGGTGTGTATATATGTCTGTGCAGGTGTGTATATATGTCTGTATGACTGTCTGTACAGGTGTGTATATATGTGTCTGTGTATGACTATGTCTGTGCAGGTGTGTATATATGTGTCTGTGTATGACTATGTCTGTGTGGGTGTGTATATGTGTATAACTGTGTGTGCGGGTGTGTATATATGCATCTGTGCAGGTGTGTATATGTGTATGACTGTCTGTGCGGGTGTGTATATGTGTATGACTGTGTCTCTGCAGGTGTGTATATGTATATGTGTATGACTATGTCTGTGCGGGTGTGTATGTGTATGACTGTGTCAGTGCGGGTGTGTATATGTTTATGACTATGTCTGTGTGGGTGTGTATATGTATGACTATGTGCGGGCGTATATATGTGTATGACTGTGTCTGTGTGTATTTGTGTCTGTGTATGACTGTGTCTGTGCGGGTGTGTATACATGCGTCTGTGTATGACTGTGTCTGTGCGGGTGTGTATATGTGTCTGAGTATGACTGTGTCTGTGTATATGTATATGACTGTGTCTGTACGGGTGTGTATATGTATATGACTGTGTCTGTGTGGGTGTGTATTTGTGTCTGTGTGGGTGTGTATATGTGTCTGTGTATGACTGTGTCTGTGTGGGTGTGTATATGTGTCTGTGTATGACTGTGTCTGTGCGGGTGTATATATGTGTCTGTGTATGACTGTGTCTGCAGGTGTGTACATGTGTATGTGTATGACTGTGTGCAGGTGTGTATATGTGTATGACTGTGTCTCTGCGGGTGTGTATATGTGTATGACTATGTCTGTGTGGGTGTGTATATGTGTATGTGTATGACTATGTCTGTGTGGGTGTGTATATGTGTCTGTGTATGACTGTGTTTGTGTGGTTGTGTATATGCATCTGTGCAGGTGTATATATGTGTATGACTATGTGCGGGCGTGTATATGTGTATGTATATGACACTGTGTGGGTGTGTATTTGTATCTGTGTGGGTGTGTATATGTGTATGACTGTGTCTGTGGGTGTGTATTTGTGTCTGTGCAGGTGTGTATATGTGTATGCGTATGACTATGTCTGTGTCGGTGTGTATGTGTATGATTGTGTCTGTGTGGGTGTGTATTTGTGTCTGTGTGGGTCTGTATATGTGTATGACTATGCCTGTGTGGGTGTGTATATATGTGTATGTGTATGACTGTGCAGGTGTGTATGTGTATGTGTATGACAGTGACTGTGCGGGTGTGTATATATGTTTATGACTATGTCTGTCTGGATGTGTGTATGTATGACTATGTGCGGGCGTGTATATGTGTATGACTGTGTCTGTGTGGGTGTGTATATGTGTCTGTGTATATGTGTCTGTGTATGACTGTGTCTGTGTGGGTGTGTATACATGTGTCTGTGTATGACTGTATCTGTGCGGGTGTGTATATGTGTCTGTGTATGACTGTGTCTGTGTGGGTGTGTATGTGTATGACTGTGTCTGTGTGGGTGTGTATTTGTGTATGTGTATGACTGTGTCTGTGCAGTTGTGTATATGTGTATGACTGTATCTGTGCAGGTGTGTATATCTGTCTGTGTATGACTGTCTGTGCGGGTGTGTACATATGTGTCTGTGTATGACTATGTCTGTTTGGGTGTGTATATGTGTATGTGTTTGACTGTGTCTGTGTGGGTGTGTATATGTGTATGACTGTGTCTGCAGGTGTGTATATGCATCTGTGTAGGTGTGTATATGTGTATGTGTATGACTATGTCTGTGCAGGTGTGTATATATGTGTCTGTGCAGGTGTTTATATGTGTCTGTGTATGAATGCCTGTGCGGGTGTGTATATGTGTGTCTGTGTATGACTATGTCTGTGCAGGTGTGTATATATGTGTCTGTGTATGACTATGTCTGTGTGGGTCTGTATATGTGTATGACTGTGTCTGTGCAGGTGTGTATATGTGTATGACTATGTCTGTGCGGGTGTGTATATGTGTCTGTGCAGGTGTGTATATGTGTCTGTATGACTGTCTGTACAGGTGTGTATATATGTGTCTGTGTATGACTATGTCTGTGTGGGTGTGTATATGTGTATAACTGTGTCTGTGGGTGTGTATATATGCATCTGTGCAGGTGTGTATATGTGTATGACTATGTCTGTGCGGGTGTGAATGTGTGTCTGTGTATGACTGTGCGGGTGTGTATATATGTGTCTGTGTATGACTATGTCTGTGTGGGTGTGTATATGTGTGTAACTGTGTCTGCTGGTGAGTATATATGCATCTGTGCATGTGTGTATATGTGTATGTGAATGACTGTGTGCGGGTGTGTATATGTGTATGACTGTGTCTCTGCAGGTGTGTATATGTATATGTGTATGACTATGTCTGTGCGGGTGTGTATGTGTATGACTGTGTCAGTGCGGGTGTGTATATGTTTATGACTATGTCTGTGTGGGTGTGTATATGTATGACTATGTGCGGGCGTGTATATGTGTATGACTGTGTCTGTGCGGGTGTGTATATGTGTCTGTGTATGACTATGTCTGTGTGGGTGTGTATATGTGTATGACTGTGTCTGTGTGGGTGTGTATATGTGTATGGCTATGTCTGTGCAGGTGTGTATATATGTGTCTGTGTATGACTATGTCTGTGTGGGTGTGTATATGTGTATGACTATGTGTGTGCAGGTGTGATTATGTGTATGAGTATGTCTGTGTGGGTCTGTATATGTGTATGACTGTGTCTGTGCAGGTGTGTATATGTATATGACTGTGTCTGTGTGGGTGTGTATTTGTGTGTGTGGTTGTGTATATATGTCTGTGTATGACTGTGTCTGTGTGGGTGTGTATTTGTGTCTGTGTGGGTGTGTATATGTGTCTGTGTATGACTGTGTCTGTGCGGGTGTGTATATATGTGTCTGTGTATGACTGTGTCTGTGTGGGTGTGTATATGTGTATGGCTATGTCTGTGCAGGTGTGTATATATGTGTCTGTGTATGACTATGTCTGTGTGGGTGTGTATATGTGTATGACTATGTGTGTGCAGGTGTGATTATGTGTATGAGTATGTCTGTGTGGGTCTGTATATGTGTATGACTGTGTCTGTGCAGGTGTGTATATGTATATGACTGTGTCTGTGTGGTTGTGTATATATGTCTGTGTATGACTGTGTCTGTGTGGGTGTGTATATGTGTCTGTGTATGACTGTGTCTGTGCGGGTGTGTATATATGTGTCTGTGTATGACTGTGTCTGCAGGTGTGTACATGTGTATGACTGTGCAGGTGTGTATATGTGTATGACTGTGTCTGTGCGGGTGTGTATATGTGTATGTGTATGACTATGTCTGTGTGGGTGTGTATATGTGTCTGTGTATGACTGTGTCTGTGTGGTTGTGTATATGCATCTGTGCAGGTGTATATATGTGTATGTGTATGACTATGTCTGTGCGGGTGTTTATGTGTATGACTGTGTCTGTGCGGGTGTGTATATGTATGACTATGTGTGGGCGTGTATATGTGTATGTATATGACACTGTGTGGGTGTGTATGTGTGTATGACTGTGTCTGTGGGTGTGTATATATGTCTGTGCAGGTGTGTATATGTGTATGCGTATGACTATGTCTGTGTCGGTGTGTATGTGTATGATTGTGTCTGTGTGGGTGTGTATTTGTGTCTGTGTGGGTCTGTATATGTGTATGACTATGCCTGTGTGGGTGTGTATATATGTGTATGTGTATGACTGTGCAGGTGTGTATGTGTATGACAGTGACTGTGCGGGTGTGTATATATGTTTATGACTATGTCTGTCCGGATGTGTGTATGTATGACTATGTGCGGGCGTGTATATGTGTATGACTGTGTCTGTGTGGGTGTGTATATGTGTATGACTGTGTCTGTGTGGATGTGTATATGTGTCTGTGCGGGTGTGTATACATGTGTCTGTGTATGACTGTATCTGTGCGGGTGTGTATATGTGTCTGTGTATGACTGTGTCTGTGTGGGTGTGTATGTGTATGACTGTGTCTGTGTGGGTGTGTATTTGTGTATGTGTATGACTGTGTCTGTGCAGTTGTGTATATGTGTATGACTGTATCTGTGCAGGTGTGTATATATGTCTGTGTATGACTGTCTGTGCGGGTGTGTACATATGTGTCTGTGTATGACTATGTCTGTTTGGGTGTCTATGGGTGTATGTGTTTGACAGTGTCTGTGTGGGTGTGTATATGTGTATGACTGTGTCTGCAGGTGTGTATATGCATCTGTGTAGGTGTGTATATGTGTATGTGTATGACTATGTCTGTGGAGGTGTATATATGTGTCTGTGCGGGTGTTTATATGTGTCTGTGTATGACTATGTCTGTGTGGGTGTGTATATGTGTATGACTGTGTGTGTGTGGGTGTGTATATGTGTATGGCTATGTCTGTGCAGGCGTGTATATATGTGTCTGTGTATGAGTATGTCTGTGTGGGTCTGTATATGTGTATGACTATGTCTGTGCGGGTGTGTATATATGTCTGTGCAGGTGTGTATATGTGTCTGTATGACTGTCTGTACAGGTGTGTATATATGTGTCTGTGTATGACTATGTCTGTGTGGGTGTGTATATGTGTATAACTATGTGTGCGGGTGTGTATATATGCATCTGTGCAGATGTGTATATGTGTATGACTGTGTGCGGGTGTGTATATGTGTATGACTGTGTCTCTGCAGGTGTGTATATGTATATGTGTATGACTATGTCTGTGCGGGTGTGTATGTGTATGACTGTGTCAGTGCGGGTGTGTATATGTTTATGACTATGTCTGTGTGGGTGTGTATATGTATGACTATGTGCGGGCGTGTATATGTGTATGACTGTGTCTGTGTGTATTTGTGTCTGTGTATGACTGTGTCTGTGCGGGTGTGTATACATGCGTCTGTGTATGACTGTGTCTGTGTGGGTGTGTATATGTGTCTGAGTATGACTGTGTCTGTGTATATGTATATGACTGTGTCTGTACGGGTGTGTATATGTATATGACTGTGTCTGTGTGGGTGTGTATTTGTGTCTGTGTGGGTGTGTATATGTGTCTGTGTATGACTGTGTCTGTGTGGGTGTGTATATGTGTCTGTGTATGACTGTGTCTGTGCGGGTGTATATATGTGTCTGTGTATGACTGTGTCTGCAGGTGTGTACATGTGTATGTGTATGACTGTGTGCAGGTGTGTATATGTGTATGACTGTGTCTCTGCGGGTGTGTATATGTGTATGACTATGTCTGTGTGGGTGTGTATATGTGTCTGTGTATGACTGTGTCTGTGTGGTTGTGTATATGCATCTGTGCAGGTGTATATATGTGTATGTGTATGACTATGTCTGTGCGGGTGTGTATGTGTATGACTGTGTCTGTGCAGGTGTGTATATGTATGACTATGTGCGGGCGTGTATATGTGTCTGTGTATGTATATGACACTGTGTGGGTGTGTATTTGTATCTGTGTGGGTGTGTATATGTGTATGACTGTGTCTGCGGGTGTGTATATGCATCTGTGTAGGTGTGTATATGTGTATGTGTATGACTATGTCTGTGCAGGTGTGTATATATGTGTCTGTGCAGGTGTTTATATGTGTCTGTGTATGACTATGTCTGTGTGGGTGTGTATATGTGTATGACTGTGTGTGTGTGGGTGTGTATATGTGTATGGCTATGTCTGTGCAGGTGTGTATATATGTGTCTGTGTATGAGTATGTCTGTGTGGGTCTGTATATGTGTATGACTATGTCTGTGCGGGTGTGTATATATGTCTGTGCAGGTGTGTATATATGTCTGTATGACTGTCTGTACAGGTGTGTATATATGTGTCTGTGTATGACTATGTCTGTGCAGGTGTGTATATATGTGTCTGTGTATGACTATGTCTGTGTGGGTGTGTATATGTGTATAACTGTGTGTGCGGGTGTGTATATATGCATCTGTGCAGGTGTGTATATGTGTATGACTGTCTGTGCGGGTGTGTATATGTGTATGACTGTGTCTCTGCAGGTGTGTATATGTATATGTGTATGACTATGTCTGTGCGGGTGTGTATGTGTATGACTGTGTCAGTGCGGGTGTGTATATGTTTATGACTATGTCTGTGTGGGTGTGTATATGTATGACTATGTGCGGGCGTATATATGTGTATGACTGTGTCTGTGTGTATTTGTGTCTGTGTATGACTGTGTCTGTGCGGGTGTGTATACATGCGTCTGTGTATGACTGTGTCTGTGCGGGTGTGTATATGTGTCTGAGTATGACTGTGTCTGTGTATATGTATATGACTGTGTCTGTACGGGTGTGTATATGTATATGACTGTGTCTGTGTGGGTGTGTATTTGTGTCTGTGTGGGTGTGTATATGTGTCTGTGTATGACTGTGTCTGTGTGGGTGTGTATATGTGTCTGTGTATGACTGTGTCTGTGCGGGTGTATATATGTGTCTGTGTATGACTGTGTCTGCAGGTGTGTACATGTGTATGTGTATGACTGTGTGCAGGTGTGTATATGTGTATGACTGTGTCTCTGCGGGTGTGTATATGTGTATGACTATGTCTGTGTGGGTGTGTATATGTGTATGTGTATGACTATGTCTGTGTGGGTGTGTATATGTGTCTGTGTATGACTGTGTTTGTGTGGTTGTGTATATGCATCTGTGCAGGTGTATATATGTGTATGACTATGTGCGGGCGTGTATATGTGTATGTATATGACACTGTGTGGGTGTGTATTTGTATCTGTGTGGGTGTGTATATGTGTATGACTGTGTCTGTGGGTGTGTATTTGTGTCTGTGCAGGTGTGTATATGTGTATGCGTATGACTATGTCTGTGTCGGTGTGTATGTGTATGATTGTGTCTGTGTGGGTGTGTATTTGTGTCTGTGTGGGTCTGTATATGTGTATGACTATGCCTGTGTGGGTGTGTATATATGTGTATGTGTATGACTGTGCAGGTGTGTATGTGTATGTGTATGACAGTGACTGTGCGGGTGTGTATATATGTTTATGACTATGTCTGTCTGGATGTGTGTATGTATGACTATGTGCGGGCGTGTATATGTGTATGACTGTGTCTGTGTGGGTGTGTATATGTGTCTGTGTATGACTGTGTCTGTGCGGGTGTGTATACATGTGTCTGTGTATGACTGTATCTGTGCGGGTGTGTATATGTGTCTGTGTATGACTGTGTCTGTGTGGGTGTGTATGTGTATGACTGTGTCTGTGTGGGTGTGTATTTGTGTATGTGTATGACTGTGTCTGTGCAGTTGTGTATATGTGTATGACTGTATCTGTGCAGGTGTGTATATCTGTCTGTGTATGACTGTCTGTGCGGGTGTGTACATATGTGTCTGTGTATGACTATGTCTGTTTGGGTGTGTATATGTGTATGTGTTTGACTGTGTCTGTGTGGGTGTGTATATGTGTATGACTGTGTCTGCAGGTGTGTATATGCATCTGTGTAGGTGTGTATATGTGTATGTGTATGACTATGTCTGTGCAGGTGTGTATATATGTGTCTGTGCAGGTGTTTATATGTGTCTGTGTATGAATGCCTGTGCGGGTGTGTATATGTGTGTCTGTGTATGACTATGTCTGTGCAGGTGTGTATATATGTGTCTGTGTATGACTATGTCTGTGTGGGTCTGTATATGTGTATGACTGTGTCTGTGCAGGTGTGTATATGTGTATGACTATGTCTGTGCGGGTGTGTATATGTGTCTGTGCAGGTGTGTATATGTGTCTGTATGACTGTCTGTACAGGTGTGTATATATGTGTCTGTGTATGACTATGTCTGTGTGGGTGTGTATATGTGTATAACTGTGTCTGTGGGTGTGTATATATGCATCTGTGCAGGTGTGTATATGTGTATGACTATGTCTGTGCGGGTGTGAATGTGTGTCTGTGTATGACTGTGCGGGTGTGTATATATGTGTCTGTGTATGACTATGTCTGTGTGGGTGTGTATATGTGTGTAACTGTGTCTGCTGGTGAGTATATATGCATCTGTGCATGTGTGTATATGTGTATGTGAATGACTGTGTGCGGGTGTGTATATGTGTATGACTGTGTCTCTGCAGGTGTGTATATGTATATGTGTATGACTATGTCTGTGCGGGTGTGTATGTGTATGACTGTGTCAGTGCGGGTGTGTATATGTTTATGACTATGTCTGTGTGGGTGTGTATATGTATGACTATGTGCGGGCGTGTATATGTGTATGACTGTGTCTGTGCGGGTGTGTATATGTGTCTGTGTATGACTATGTCTGTGTGGGTGTGTATATGTGTATGACTGTGTCTGTGTGGGTGTGTATATGTGTATGGCTATGTCTGTGCAGGTGTGTATATATGTGTCTGTGTATGACTATGTCTGTGTGGGTGTGTATATGTGTATGACTATGTGTGTGCAGGTGTGATTATGTGTATGAGTATGTCTGTGTGGGTCTGTATATGTGTATGACTGTGTCTGTGCAGGTGTGTATATGTATATGACTGTGTCTGTGTGGGTGTGTATTTGTGTGTGTGGTTGTGTATATATGTCTGTGTATGACTGTGTCTGTGTGGGTGTGTATTTGTGTCTGTGTGGGTGTGTATATGTGTCTGTGTATGACTGTGTCTGTGCGGGTGTGTATATATGTGTCTGTGTATGACTGTGTCTGTGTGGGTGTGTATATGTGTATGGCTATGTCTGTGCAGGTGTGTATATATGTGTCTGTGTATGACTATGTCTGTGTGGGTGTGTATATGTGTATGACTATGTGTGTGCAGGTGTGATTATGTGTATGAGTATGTCTGTGTGGGTCTGTATATGTGTATGACTGTGTCTGTGCAGGTGTGTATATGTATATGACTGTGTCTGTGTGGTTGTGTATATATGTCTGTGTATGACTGTGTCTGTGTGGGTGTGTATATGTGTCTGTGTATGACTGTGTCTGTGCGGGTGTGTATATATGTGTCTGTGTATGACTGTGTCTGCAGGTGTGTACATGTGTATGACTGTGCAGGTGTGTATATGTGTATGACTGTGTCTGTGCGGGTGTGTATATGTGTATGTGTATGACTATGTCTGTGTGGGTGTGTATATGTGTCTGTGTATGACTGTGTCTGTGTGGTTGTGTATATGCATCTGTGCAGGTGTATATATGTGTATGTGTATGACTATGTCTGTGCGGGTGTTTATGTGTATGACTGTGTCTGTGCGGGTGTGTATATGTATGACTATGTGTGGGCGTGTATATGTGTATGTATATGACACTGTGTGGGTGTGTATGTGTGTATGACTGTGTCTGTGGGTGTGTATATATGTCTGTGCAGGTGTGTATATGTGTATGCGTATGACTATGTCTGTGTCGGTGTGTATGTGTATGATTGTGTCTGTGTGGGTGTGTATTTGTGTCTGTGTGGGTCTGTATATGTGTATGACTATGCCTGTGTGGGTGTGTATATATGTGTATGTGTATGACTGTGCAGGTGTGTATGTGTATGACAGTGACTGTGCGGGTGTGTATATATGTTTATGACTATGTCTGTCCGGATGTGTGTATGTATGACTATGTGCGGGCGTGTATATGTGTATGACTGTGTCTGTGTGGGTGTGTATATGTGTATGACTGTGTCTGTGTGGATGTGTATATGTGTCTGTGCGGGTGTGTATACATGTGTCTGTGTATGACTGTATCTGTGCGGGTGTGTATATGTGTCTGTGTATGACTGTGTCTGTGTGGGTGTGTATGTGTATGACTGTGTCTGTGTGGGTGTGTATTTGTGTATGTGTATGACTGTGTCTGTGCAGTTGTGTATATGTGTATGACTGTATCTGTGCAGGTGTGTATATATGTCTGTGTATGACTGTCTGTGCGGGTGTGTACATATGTGTCTGTGTATGACTATGTCTGTTTGGGTGTCTATGGGTGTATGTGTTTGACAGTGTCTGTGTGGGTGTGTATATGTGTATGACTGTGTCTGCAGGTGTGTATATGCATCTGTGTAGGTGTGTATATGTGTATGTGTATGACTATGTCTGTGGAGGTGTATATATGTGTCTGTGCGGGTGTTTATATGTGTCTGTGTATGACTATGTCTGTGTGGGTGTGTATATGTGTATGACTGTGTGTGTGTGGGTGTGTATATGTGTATGGCTATGTCTGTGCAGGCGTGTATATATGTGTCTGTGTATGAGTATGTCTGTGTGGGTCTGTATATGTGTATGACTATGTCTGTGCGGGTGTGTATATATGTCTGTGCAGGTGTGTATATGTGTCTGTATGACTGTCTGTACAGGTGTGTATATATGTGTCTGTGTATGACTATGTCTGTGTGGGTGTGTATATGTGTATAACTATGTGTGCGGGTGTGTATATATGCATCTGTGCAGATGTGTATATGTGTATGACTGTGTGCGGGTGTGTATATGTGTATGACTGTGTCTCTGCAGGTGTGTATATGTATATGTGTATGACTATGTCTGTGCGGGTGTGTATGTGTATGACTGTGTCAGTGCGGGTGTGTATATGTTTATGACTATGTCTGTGTGGGTGTGTATATGTATGACTATGTGCGGGCGTGTATATGTGTATGACTGTGTCTGTGTGTATTTGTGTCTGTGTATGACTGTGTCTGTGCGGGTGTGTATACATGCGTCTGTGTATGACTGTGTCTGTGTGGGTGTGTATATGTGTCTGAGTATGACTGTGTCTGTGTATATGTATATGACTGTGTCTGTACGGGTGTGTATATGTATATGACTGTGTCTGTGTGGGTGTGTATTTGTGTCTGTGTGGGTGTGTATATGTGTCTGTGTATGACTGTGTCTGTGTGGGTGTGTATATGTGTCTGTGTATGACTGTGTCTGTGCGGGTGTATATATGTGTCTGTGTATGACTGTGTCTGCAGGTGTGTACATGTGTATGTGTATGACTGTGTGCAGGTGTGTATATGTGTATGACTGTGTCTCTGCGGGTGTGTATATGTGTATGACTATGTCTGTGTGGGTGTGTATATGTGTCTGTGTATGACTGTGTCTGTGTGGTTGTGTATATGCATCTGTGCAGGTGTATATATGTGTATGTGTATGACTATGTCTGTGCGGGTGTGTATGTGTATGACTGTGTCTGTGCAGGTGTGTATATGTATGACTATGTGCGGGCGTGTATATGTGTCTGTGTATGTATATGACACTGTGTGGGTGTGTATTTGTATCTGTGTGGGTGTGTATATGTGTATGACTGTGTCTGTGGGTGTGTATTTGTGTCTGTGCAGGCGTGTATATGTGTATGCGTATGACTATGTCTGTGTCGGTGTGTATGTGTATGATTGTGTCTGTGTGGGTGTGTATTTGTGTCTGTGCAGGTGTATATATGTGTATGCGTATGACTATGTCTGTGTCGGTGTGTATGTGTATGATTGTTTCTGTGTGGGTGTGTATTTGTGTCTGTGTGGGTCTGTATATGTGTATGACTATGTCTGTGTGGGTGTGTATATATGTGTATGTGTATGACTGTGACTGTGCAGGTGTGTATGTGTATGACTGTGACTGTGCGGGTGTGTATATATGTTTATGACTATGTCTGTCCGGATGTGTGTATGTATGACTATGTGCGGGCGTGTATATGTGTATGACTGTGTCTGTGTGTATATGTGTATGACTGTGTCTGTGTGGGTGTGTATATGTGTCTGTGTATGACTGTGTCTGTGCGGGTGTGTATACACGTGTCTGTGTATGACTGTATCTGTGTGGGTGTGTATATGTGTCTGTGTATGACTGTCTGTGCGGGTGTGTACATATGTGTCTGTGTATGACTATGTCTGTTTGACTGTGTCTGTGTGGGTGTGTATATGTGTATGACTGTGTCTGCGGGTGTGTATATGCATCTGTGTAGGTGTGTATATGTGTATGACTATGTCTGTGGAGGTGTATATATGTGTCTGTGCGGGTGTTTATATGTGTCTGTGTATGAATGCCTGTGCGGGTGTGTATATGTGTGTCTGTGTATGACTATGTGCAGGTGTGTATATATGTGTCTGTGTATGACTATGTCTGTGTGGGTGTGTATATGTGTATGACTGTGTCTGTGTGGGTGTGTATATGTGTATGGCTATGTCTGTGCAGGTGTGTATATATGTGTCTGTGTATGACTATGTCTGTGTGGGTCTGTATATGTGTATGACTGTGTCTGTGCAGGTGTGTATATGTGTATGACTATGTCTGTGCGGGTGTGTATATGTGTCTGTGCAGGTGTTTATATGTGTCTGTATGACTGTCTGTACAGGTGTGTATATATGTGTCTGTGTATGACTATGTGTGGGTGTGTATATGTGTATAACTGTGTGTGCGGGTGTGTATATATGCATCTGTGCAGGTGTGTATATATGTGTATGTGTATGACTATGTCTGTGCGGGTGTGAATATGTGTCTGTGTATGACTGTGCGGGTGTGTATATATGTGTCTGTGTATGACTAAGTCTGTGCGGGTGTTTACGTATGTGTCTGTGTATGACTATGTCTGTGTGGGTGTGTATATGTGTATGACTGTGTCTGTGTGGGCGTGTATATGTATATGACTGTGTCTGCGGGTGTGTGTATGCATCTGTGCAGGTGTGTATATGTGTGACTATGTCTGTGTAGGTGTGTATATGTGTCTGTGTATGACTGTGCGGATGTGTATATGTGTGTCTGTGTATGACTATGTCTGTGCAGGTGTGTATATATGTGCCTGTATATGTGTGTCTGTGTATGACTGTGTCTGTGCAGGTGTGTATGACTGTGTCTGTGTGGGTGTGTATTTGTGTCTGTCTGCATGGGTAATTATATGTGTCTGTTTATGACTATGTCTGTGTGGTTGTGTATTTGTGTCTGTGTATGACTGTGTCTGTGTGGGTGTGTATTAATGTGTCTGTGCAGGTGTGTATATGTATGACTATGTCTGTGCGGGTGTGTATATGTGTATGACTATGTGTGTCTGTATATGTGTATGACTATGTCTGTGTGGGTGTGTATATATGTGTATGACTGTGTCTGTGCAGGTGTGTATATGTGTATGACTATGTCTGTGCGGGTGTGTATATGTGTCTGTGCAGTTGTGTATATGTGTCTGTGTATGACTGTGCAGGTGTGTATTTATGTGTCTGTGTCTGACTATGTCTGTGTGGGTGTGTATATGTGTATGACTGTGACTGTGTGGGTGTGTATATGTGTATGACTATGTCTGTGCGGGTGTGTATATGTGTCTGTGTATGACTACGTCTGTGTGGGTGTGTATATGTGTATGTATATGACTGTGTGGGTATGTTTATATGTATGTGTATGTCTGTGTATTTGTGTCTGTGTATGACTGTGTCTGTGCAGGTGTGTATATATGTATGACTGTGTCTGTGTGGGTGTGTATTTGTGTCTGTCTGCATGGGTATTTATATGTGTCTGTTTATGACTATGTCTGTGTGGGTGTGTATTTGTGTCTGTGTATGACTGTGTCTGTATGGGTGTGTATTTGTGTCTGTGTATGACTGTGTCTGTGTGGGTATGTTTATGTGTCTGTGTATGACTGTGTCTGTGTGGGTATGTTTATGTGTATGACTATGTCTGTGTATTTGTGTCCGTGTATGACTGTGTCTGTGTATTTGTATCTGTGTATGACTGTGTCTGTGTGGGTGTGTATTTGTGTCTGTGTGTGGCTCTGTGGCTGTGTACGACTCTGTGTCTGTGTACGGCTCTGTGTCTGTGTGTGACTCTGTGTATGGCTCTGTGTCTGTGTACGTGTGTGACTCTGTGTATGGCTCTGTGTCTGTGTACGACAGTGTTTGTGTATGGTTCTGTGTCTGTGTGTGACTCTGTGTATGGCTCTGTGTCTGTGTACGACTGTGTTTGTGTATGACTCTGTGTATGGCTCTGTGTCTGTGTACGACTGTGTTTGTGTATGGTTCTGTGTCTGTGTGTGACTCTGTGTATAGCTCTATGTGTTAACAATGCTTCATTAATTCTATGTCACTCTGGGGAGCTCTTGCCATAGCGGTAATGTGAACAAACAGGTAATCCAAAGACCCAAATGAAGGCTTCACTCAGGAAGATGGTGTCAAACCCCACATCCTTGTGGTGGAAATCAAATTCATGTACGTGGGATGAAATTACTCTCAGTAACCATGACAACTATAACCCATTGCTGTAAAAACACATTCTGGTTCACAACACTCTTTAGGGAAGGATATCTGCTGCTGTTACCTGGTCTGGCCTACACGTGACTCCAGGCCCACAGCGGCTCTTCGGTAGAACTGTCCTGCTTGGTTTAGCAGGTGATTGGTGTATCTGAGAGGTTTACATTTTCAGACCCGCAGAATGACTGACTAAAAACACTCGTTGTACTTCCCCACCTCCACCAGTCTTGCTCAGTCAGTCGACTGTGAGCTGCCTGCGTTTCTGAGGACAGGGAAGTCTGAGACTTCCTTTAAAACAGAAAGGCCTGGGGAACTTCCCATTTCACCCGATCGTGTCAGGTCACCAAAGTCGTCTGGGGGATTTTCCAGCCCTTCGACCGGAACAGGAACAGGAATTTCACATTGGGACAGTGCCATTACGATGGCCCTCAAAGTCGAACAGCCAGCCAAAAAGTCATAAAGCATAGAAAGACCCATCCATCCAACTCGTCTGTGCCTCCCAGATATCCTAAATTAATCTAGTCCCATTTGCCGGCATTTGGCCCGTATCCCTCCAAACCCTTCCTATTCATATACCCACCCAGATGCCTTTTAAAGTTTCCTCCCACAGTCAAAAATGTGCAGGTCAGGGTGAATGGGCCATGCTAAACTGCCCATAGTGTTAGGTGAAGGGGTAAATGTAGGGGAATGGGTCTGGGTGGGTTATGCTTCGGCGGGTCGGTGTGGACTTGTTGGGCCAAAGGGCCTGTTTCCACACTGTAAGTATCTAAATGCTGTAATTGTACCAGTCTCCACCACTTCCTATGGCAGCTCATTCCATACATGGACCACCACCCTCTGCGTGAAAATATAGTCCTTAAATCCCTTTTAAATCTTTCCCCTCTCACCCTAAACCTGTGCCCTCTAGCTATGGACTCCCCTAACCTGGGGAAAAGATCTTGTCTATTTATCCGAACTATGTCCCTCATGGTTTTATAAACCTCTATAAGGTCATCCCTCAGCCTCCGACGCTCCAGGGAAAACAGCCCCAGCCTATTCAGCCTCTCTCTATAGCTCAGATCCTCCAACCCTGGCAACATCCTTGTAACAGATGGATTCTGCGACTCAGATCCTTTAACCGCTGTGAGACTGAGCTGGAGAAGAGAGGGAGGGAACTGTTGCTAAAGCATCTCAGGTTTCGAAAGCAGGAAGGAAGTATTTTGGCTTTCAGATGCCACATCGTAGTGCTGCTCAGTGGAAGGGATGGAGGTTCCGATGGATCTCCAAGGTAGACAGCTCACCTGAGAGTTGCACCACAGCGCTGCCAAGTGGCCACAGCCTACAATGACCGTGACTGTTGACGTTGCAAAATTCAATGGGAAATGTCGGCCTGTAGGGGGAAGGAACAGCCCCTTGGGTTTACATTTCCAATCAGTAAGAACTAATCGTGGCCTTGAACCCACTGTTAAGCCCAACCCCTGTGAACCTTGGGCTCCCTCGTTAGTTGAGAATCTCTCCATGATGGTGAGTGTAATGGCGTTCCTCTGATACTGTGACAGGAGAAACAACCATAAATAAGACACAGGAGCAGATCGAGGCCGTTCAGCCCATCGAGTCTGCTCCGCCATTCAATGAGATCTGATCATTAACTCTGCATTCTCCCTTTAACCCCCGTAATCCTTTGTCTGTTACAGATTAAAAATCTGTCTCAGCCTTGAACATACTTAATGACCCAGCCTGGATGGTAAAGAGTTGCACAGACTCGCTCCCCTCTGAGAGAAGAAAGTCCTCCTCATCTCGATCTTCATTGACTGACCCATTATTCTGAGACAATGCCTTGGGGTCCCAGCTGCAGCTGAAAGGCAGGATTTATTCACCGTTCTGAAAAGGGAACTTAAAGAGATCTCAGGCAGATTTCTCCGCCTCTTTGACTCTCACCAGTTCAATACACGTTGAAGCTCCCAACAGAATCCCTACAATATGGAAACATGTCACAAGTCCATACCATGTCTCCAAAGAGTAGACTCAACTCCCCTCCCACCACCCTATTCCGGTAACCCTGCGTTTCACATGGCTAACACCCCACCACCACCACCACCGCTCCCCCCCCCCCCACCCCCCACCAACCTGCACGCCTCGGGGGCAATTTAGCAAGGCTGATCCATCCTGACCTGTACATCTTTGTACTGTGGGAGGAAGCCCACGCAGACACGGGGTGAATCTGTGTGCAAACTCCACACAGTCAGTTGCCTGAAGCTGGAATCGAACCCAGGTCCCTTCAAGCTACAGAGTATCTAAAGATATTTTCTTCAGCAGGAAGCTCAGAAACCAGAACCAAGTGCGAGCACTTCAAGAATACCAGCAATATGAAGATACACATTAGAACACTTCTGGATTCGGTGGGTATCTCTGTCATCCTTCTATTCCTTCAGATTCTCCTTGCCTTCCCAAACATCTCCGACTATTCAGCCCACTGCCACCTGGTCATAGAGATGTACAGCATGGAAACAGACCCTTCAGCCCAACCTGTCCATGATGACCAGATATCCTAATCTCGTCCCATTTGCCAGCACTTGGCCCATATCCCTCCAAACCCTTCCTATTCATATACCCATCCAGATGCCTTTTAAATGTTGTAATTGTACCAGCCTCCACCACTTCCTCTGGCAGCTCATTCTCCACACGCACCACCCTCTGCGTGAAAAAGTCGTCCCTCAGGTCCCTTTTAAATCTCTCTCCTCTCACCTTGAACCTACGCCCTACAGTTTTATACTCCTTTACCCTGTGTAAAACACCTTGGCTAGTCACCTTATCCCTGCCCCTTGTGGTTTTATGAACCCCCATAAGTTCACCCCTCATTCTAGGGAAAAAAAGTCCTTATCTCTGCCCCAAAGCTACAGCAAGATCTAAACCAAAAAAAAATTAAACTCAGAATTCTGAAATATTGCTATATTTGATTATTATTTTTGCTTTCCTGTATGTGAACAGACAATTTGGAAGGGCTGGTTCCCCTTCTTCTGCAGAAGGAAAGCACGAACATAACTCAAAATTACTTTGCATCATAAGCTGAACACATCTAACATGTACCAATTTAATTTTAACCCCCAGTACTCGATTTTATTACCTTGTTATTTTTATGAATAGAATGAGGGAAATGTTGTTATTTGGACCATTCAAGAAAAAGTTCAATTTTAAGATTTTTGATAGATAACTGCCTGTAGTCATCAGCTACAAATTTTTCATTGAACCTGGCAAAGCTGCTCAGAACGAGGACAACGTTTGGAGCCAAACTAAAACTGATCATTGGGATTTCTGGTTTCGAATACTCATTCCGCTGTACGTGACTCCTTCCCTACCTGGGCTCCGTGAGTAGCCCTTCTGCCGCAGATGTCAGTTCAAGTCCTACTTCAGAAACTCAGGTTGGGAGTGCGGTCCTTCTGGATAGACCCTTACCCTGTGGTTTCTGACTGCGCTCTCACGTGGATGTAAAGTACTCCACGGACACTATTGAACAGGGGTGGGGCAGTTCCAACCTCCCCAAACCCCGGTGACCTATTTGGTACATGGATTAGAATTTGGAGCTGGGATTAGGCCATTTGACTGAGCAAGGTAAAAAGATGAAGGGCTTTTGCCCGAAACGTCGATTTCGAAGCTACTTGGATGCTGCCTGAACTGCTGTGCTCTTCCAGCACCAGTAATCCAGCAGTTGACTGAACAGGCTGTACCCTCTATTCCACGTTCCTGCCTTGAGTCCCTCGAGAAGCCATGTCTCCCTTGTCAATCAATAATCCACCTAACTCAGCCTTGACTATATTCAATATCCCAGCCTCTTCAACTTCAGTCAGCCCCTACACCCCTCCCTATCTCTGTAACCCCCTCCAGCCCCTACACCCCCTCCCTACCTCTGTAACCCCCTCCAGCTCCTACACCCCTCCCTATCTCTGTAACCTCCTCCAGCCCCGACACCCTTCGCTATGTCATAACCTCCTCCGACCCCTACAGCCCCTCCCTATCTCTGTAACCCCCTCCAGCCCCTACACCCCCTCCCTATCTCTGTAACCCCCTCCTGCCCCCACACCCCCTCCCTATCTCTGTAACCCCCTCCTGCCCCCACACCCCCTCCCTATCTCTGTAACCCCCTCCTGCCCCCACACCCCATCCCTATCTCTGTAACCCCCTCCTGCCCCCACACCCCATCCCTATCTCTGTAACCCCCTCCAGCCTCTACACCCCCTCCCTATCTCTGTAACCCCCTCCAGCCCCTACACCCCTCCCCTATCTCTGTAACCCCCTCCAGCCCCTACACCCCCTCCCCTATCTCTGTAACCCCCTCCAGCCCCTACACCCCTCCCCTATCTCTGTAACCTCCTCCAGCCCCGATACCCTTCACTATGTCATAAACTCCTCCAACCCCTACACTCCTTTCATACCTCTGTCACCTCCTCTTTCCCCGACACCCTCCAAGATGTCTGCACTCCACTCTCCATGCCAGCCTCTCGGGCAGCTTCCGACATCTATCATTTTGCCATCAGGTGGCAGTGTCTTCAGTTGCCTAGGCCTCAGGCTCTGGAATTCGCTCATAAAGCTGCTCACATCCCTCTTTGACCAAGTCCTTAATATCCCCCGTCATGCAGCTCAGGGTCAGAGTTGGGTTGACTTTACGTGTCTTTGAAAAATGCCTTGGGATGATTCACTGTGTTCAAGGTGCCGTATAAATGCAGGATGCTGGCTGTGAGAAAGCAGAGGCTATATCTCTGGTGAAGAAGCTTCTAAGAGTTTCTTTTGACTTCACCAGGGTACCTATGTCTTCAGCTGCCCCTACTGTGGGCAGAGATGGGCTTGGCAAGATCTACGCAGACTGGAACTCTTCCATGAGAGCGATCAGAAGCTCTTTGAGGAGAAGATCTCTCGACTGACCGAGAGTGACACCAGATATTACAAAGAGGTACAAATTGAAAGCCAAACTCTGTAAGAATTTAGTGAGATTTGGGAAGATTTGTAGCTCAGGTTGAAGTTCTGGATGTAGGTTTGCTCGCTGAGCTGGAAGGTTCATTTTCAGATGTTTCGTCACCACACTAGGTAACATCCTCAGTGAGCCTCTGGATGAAGCACTGGTGGTGTAGCCTGCTTTCTAATTATACCATAGGAAATGATGTCACCACAGGAAATGACACCACCAACCCTAGGAAACTCAAACATAATAGAAAGCAGGCCATTAAACCAGTGCTTTGTCCAGATGCTCACTGAAGATGTTACCTAGTATGGTGACAAAACGTCTGAAAATGAACCTTACAGCTCAGCGAACAAACCTACATCGGTAAGGATTTGTCACGTCTTGCCATGTCTCAATCAATCCAAGGGTGAAGGCAGGTAGTCGTGATCGGAGCTGATTCAGACAGGTCCAGGCCTTTGGATTCGTAGGAAGTTACAATAAAAAGAACTGAAAGGCGAGATTTGGGATCAAATGTTTCCGTCTTGTACTCACCAGGACAAATCACAAGAATACCAAATTTCCAACAGTCACAACAATTTAGACTTCAGGTGAAAAGGGTGCCGATGGTTCAGGAAGTTGACTCTGATTTGATATCGCCGAGGAGAAAGCAATGGAGAACTCTGGGTAACTCAGAAAAGGTGCAGGGATTGAAAATGTTTAGTTTGTTTGCAGAGGTCACCTGTGCCTGAATTGCCACCACCAACTGTGAACTCAGTTGATTGATCTCAAAATTTGTGTGGTTTCTTTGGGGAAATTGGGGTGGGGTTTCTGGCACATTCCGGATTGTTCAGCGAGCGGCTGCCCAACTGTAAAATCACACAACATCCTGGTTGTTGGTTAGTTCATATAGCAACGGACGCTCAGCGGGACGTGCTGTTTGATCCGAACAGCGAGAGGTTGCAACATGCGCTCCTTTGCAGCACACGACTGGGCCATTCGGCCCAACTGGTGTTTCTGTTCCACACCCAGCTCCTCTTGACAAAGCCGTGCTGACTTAGCCCCATTACAACAATCTCACAGGCTCTAAAATCCCTCAAACAACCAAGGTTAGTTTAATTGGTCTATAACTTCCTGTCTCCCTCCCTCCCTCCATTCTTCAACAAGGGTGTGACATGGGCCATTTTCCAGACTCATGGACCCTCCCTGACTCCAGGGATTTCTGAAAGTTCACCACCAATGTCTCCACAATCTCCTCAGCTATCTCCTTCAGTCCATCTGATCTGGGTGATTTATCCACCTTTTGGCTTCCCCAGCACCATCTCCTTGGTGATGGCTGCTACACGCGGCTCTGCCGCCTGACTCTTGAAGTTCTGGTTAGCTGTTGGCGTCTCCCAGACTGATGCAAAGTATCTATTCAGTTCCTCTATTTCTTTGTTCTCCATGACTGACATCCCCAGCTTCATTTTCCACTCTCTTGCCTCTCTGTTACCTTTTAGATAATCTAAACAAATCTTCTTTTATGTTACTAACTAGCTTGGCTTCACATTTCATCATGTTCCCCTTATTGTTTTTTTTAAGTTATCCTCGGCTGGTTTTTAAAGGCTTCCCCACTAATCTCTTCATCACATTGTAAAGGTCCAATGAAAAAGCATACAATGTGGAAGCAGGCCATTCAGCCCAATGTGTCCATACTGACTCTCTGAAGAGCATTCCACCCAGATTCACTCCCTATCCCTTTAGCCCTGTATTTCCCATGTCTAACCCATCTAGCCTGCACAGTTCCAGACACTATGGGGTAGTTAAGCATGGCCAAACCACACTAACCTGCACAGCTTTGGACTCTGGGTGATTTTGGTACAGTTGGCCAATTTTGCTTGTGTCCTGATGAAGGGCTTTTGCCTGAAACGTTGATTCTCCTGCTCCTCGGATGCTGCCTGACCTGCTGTGCTTTTCCAGCACCACTCTAATCTAGACTCTGATCTCCAGCATCTGCAGTCCTCACTTTGGCCCAATGTTTGTTTTTGGGCTATCATGGGTTGGCAGGGTTGCAGATCTGTTCCCACGGTGGCGGGGGGGGGGTTGGAACCCAGGCAGACACAGGGAGAATGTGCAGACTCCGCACAGGCAGTCGCCCAAGGCTGGAATCGAACCCAGGTCCCTGGCACTGGGAGGTGGCAGTGCTGAGCCACCATGCCCCCCACAGTGTGTGGGTTGGGAAAGTACAGGGTTACAGGGACAGGGCGGGATGCTCTTCAGAGGCTCAGTGCAGACTCGATGGGCCAAATAGCCTCTTCCTGCACTGTAGAGATTCAATGATATCAATTGCAGGCGCACTGTTGCGGGGGGGTGAAGGAGGAAGGTCACTAACGGTGCTGCTGTTGCCCTTGTTGCCAGTGTCCGAGGTGCAAACGCGTAGTGCAGAGGATGGACCTAGAGGAGCTTTTTGTGGAATGCCCAGCCTGCCCAGGGAATATGGGAAAGCCCTATCGCTTCTGCTGGGACTGCCTGAAGAGAAGGAACAGGCGTCTGGCACAAGGAGAGGCTTGCAAGAACAAGGACTGCAGCTTGGTGGCGCTGCTGCAGTCATGCCCCACCATCAGTGACCCGCTTTTGACTGTCCATGGCTGCCCTTCCGTCCGGGCGTGTCCCATCTGCAGTGTCCTGGTCTCCCACGGAGGGGGTTGCAAGTACGTCCATTGCAGGAGCTGTGGCCACTCCTTCTGCTACCGGTGCTTGGAGAAACGCACCATCTGCCACGCTGCCAAACCCGAGTGGTACCACCTGGCTCGCTGCGCCAAGCCCAGGGCGCCCAGGCAGATGTTTCTAACCAAACAGTCAACTCCAGCCAATGCCAAGCAGCTCAAACCCCACCAGTGACGCTCCGTAGCAGCAGCGCGCACCATCCACAAGACCCCCCTGCAGCAACTCACCAAAATTCCCCTAACAGCACCTTCCAAACCCACGACCACTGCTACTTAGAAGGGCAACAGATACACGGGAGCACCACCCACCTGCAAGTCCCCCAACCCCAGAACACTCGCCATTGTTTTGATTCCACGCCTTTAAGAGATGCATTTTACCCCTTTTCTCCTGTAGAGAGTTTTGTTCACAGCGATGTCTGCTCCTGGAAGGCAGTTTGTAAATAGCTTTGGGTTTCCCGCTTCAAGGTAACTCTCCCTCTCCTTGATGTGTTGCAGACTGTAGCTCAGACCCCAGCTCATCAACTCTGAGCCAGAGTTCTTCAAGCAAGCCACACTCGGTACAGGTGTGGTCACTATGAAACCACAATGGGCTCCAGTAGCTCCTACACCCTGGAGGCACAACACATCACCTGGCCATCCATTTCTATTTTGTTTGTCTAGTGTGGCTTTAAGAGGTGTGTTTTGTCCTGGTTTCTTTTAGAGAGAGATTGGGAGAGAAGTACCGAGCAGTCTATGAGAAGATAAAACCCAAAGTCTCCCAGGTTGTTTTTTTAAAAAGTTGAAACAATAGAAGCAGCCTGACTGGGTGTGGTCATGCTCTCTCAATTCCGGGATTTTCGGATTAGCTGGGGTCTCAGCAGGGTTGGAAGGCAGCGAGTCTTTCCTCTCTCACTTAGACTTGTCTTTTGATATTCTTCCCCTGGGTTTTTTTTTGCAGAGTAAGACAAAAGAATCATGGGTGGGTAAGCTCAAGCTCAGAGAGATCCAGAAGGATTTTGCTTTTGGCTATTTTTTCTGTTAGTTTGCAATTGTAGCAGACAGCTACAGTTCTTTGTGCTGCTATATTGAAGACTTAGCTTTCCTCTCCGAAATCAGAAGGAACAGACTGTTTCTTCATACTGGACTGGAGAGAGACAGCAAGTGAAAATAATAACTGTCTTGCCGCTTTGCATTTTTGCCAAAGGGTGTGCTTGCTGCCTAAATTGGAAAAGTTGATGATTAGTGGTTAAATAATACTGTAATGGGATCTCGGGGGTGGAGGAGAGGGGCCGCAGAGATTGTGGGTTCTCTAATGCTGATGGTGGTGGTTTCGGAGATGGCAGGCTATTGGTGGGGGGGGGGGGGTGTGGTACAGGCTGAGGGGTGACCTTATACAGGTTTATAAAATCATGAGGGGCATGGATAGGGTAAATAATCTCTTCCCTGGGGTCGGGGACTCCAGAACTAGAGGGCATAGCTTTAGGGTGAGAGGGGAAAGATATAAAAGAGATGTAAGGGGCAACTTTTTCACACAGAGGGTGGTACGTGTATGGAATGAGCTGCCAGAGGATGTGGTGGAGGCTGGTACAATTGCAACATTTAAGAGGCATCTGGATGAGTAAATAAATAGGAAGAGTTTGGAGGGATATGGGCCGTGCACTGGCAGGTGGGACTAGATTGGGTTGGGATATCTGGTCGGCATGGACGGGTTGGACCGAAGGGCCTGTTTCTGCGCTGTCCATCTCTAAGACTCTAAATACATTATCTAGTTAAACATCTCAATAAAGTTTGGTTTACATTTTAATTGCATTGTAAGAATAACGTGTTAAAAAGAGTGGAGTGCTGGAAAAGCTCAGCCAGTCAGGCAGCATCCGAGGAGCAGGAGAGTTGACGTTTCGAGTATAAACTCTTCATCAGGAATGTTGGGGGGTGGGTGGCCCAAGGGGGCTAAGAATGGAAGGGGGGGGAGGGGGTGGGACTGGTGAGGGGGGAAGGTAGCTGGGAATGTGATAGTCCTCGGATGCTGCCTGACCGGCTGTGCTTTTCCAGCACCGCACTTTTTTGACTCTGATCTCCAGTCCTCACTTTCTCCGAAGAATAAAGTGCGTTTTGATTAAATGTTAGCAGCGGACTCATGAAATCATATCTCTAACACGGCACCTCACACTTGCTTTCCAAATAACAGTTAAGGCCTAGGCTATCTCCATAATCTATCTCTTTAACAGATTTTGGAGGGAAGTCTCTAAAACCTGGAACAGCATCGTCCTTCCTTCAGTGCTAAAACCCTGAATGGCATCCTTAATGACATCATGGGTGTCCCTGCACCATATGTACTGCAGCGGTTCAACATCACCTTCTGAAGGGGCAATTAAGGATGGTTCAGCACATCCCATGAAATAATTTTTTAAAAAATCCAACCAACATGGAACAGACATAAATTACAATTAGTAATTTATCAGAGAGCTGTGGGACTGTTCATTGAATTGCTAACGTTCATGATGATTGACAGTTAACTACCAAGCTTAACTCAAGAAGGTTGGCACTGGTTGGTCAGAGCACCGCTTTGAGAACTACACCTGCCTTGTTGAGTTGAAAAGTGTGTGTGCACGTATCCTCTCCGTCTGCATCTTGCCTTCCGCCTTTAATGGGCGTTCTTGCAAATTGTCCTGATGAGCACGACGTGAAAAGTTTTCACAAAACGTGTCGGATTTTAGCGACACTGAAGATTAAGTGTCCGCAATGCTGGAAATCCGAAATAAAAACGAAGCAAAAAAACTCCGGAATGAAAATCAGGCGGGATGTCAAAAAACACAGCCAATGTTTCCGGTTGAGATGTACATCTGTCAGAATCGAGAGAGGTGTTTTGAAGCCAGTGCTAGGAGGGAGGGGACAGGAGGAATGAGATGGTGTGTGTTAGGTGGAAGGCCAGTGGAGATTAAATAATAAAAACCTTCATCCTGCAAAAGGCAAAGATGACGGTAACAGACAGAGAAAAGATTTCATCCAAATGCAGTGTAACTGGCAACATAAAACAGAGTAATTGTTCCAAATGACAAAATGGCCAATAATCAAGGCTCCCTACATATTCAGACACGGCAAGGGTTGCCTCAACATGTCTCACGATGTGTCCCAACAAATATCAGGTCAGAGGCCAGGAATCCTGCAGTGAGTAACTCGTCTCCTGACTCCTGAAGCCTGTCCACCATCTTCAAGGCACAACTCAGGAGTGTGAGGGAATACTCCCCACTTGCCCTGGGTGGGGGCAGCTCCAACAACACTCCAGAAGCTCAACACCATCCAGGACAAAGCAGCTCCCCACTTGATTGGCACCACATCCACAAACATTCACTCCCTCCACCACCGACACTCAGTCGCAGCAGTGTGTACCGTCTACAAGATGCACTGCAGAAAGTTACCAAAAGGCCCCAGAGAGCAACCTTCCAAACCCTAGAAGGACGAGGGCAGCAGGTACATGGGAACACCACCCCCTGCAAATTCAAGCCCCTCCCCATCCTGACTTGGAAATATATCAGCCATTCCTTCAGTGTCACTGGGTCAGAATCCTGGGACTCCCTCTCATGGTGGGAGCACACCTGTATAAAATAGACTATGGTGGGTCAAGGCATTGGCTATATCAAGGGGCAATTAGGGATGGCCAACTAGTATTGGTCTGGCTGGTGACACCCATGTCCCAAGAATTAATAAAGGAAAATCCAATTGCCAGGCTGAGGGGAGGGGGCAGTGACAGGGCAAGGGGAGGGGAAAGAGGGAGGGAGTGAAGGAGGGGGCAGTGCCAGAGGGAGGGGCAGATGAGACAGCAGCAGTGCCAGCAGGAGGGGGCAATGCTGGGGCAGGGGAAGTGGAGAAGGGGGCAGTGCCGGGGGAGGGGATGGGAGAGGGCATTGCTGGTGAGGGGAGGTGGAGGAGGCAGTACCGGGGGAGGGAATGGGTGGGGACATTGCCGGGGGAGGGGAGGTGGAGAAGGAGGCAGTGCCAGGGGAGGGGAGGTGGAGAAGGGAGCATTGCTGAGGGAGGGGAGGTGGAGAAGGGGGCAGTGCCGTGGGAGGGGATGGGAGGGGGCAAAGGGGTCATTGTTGGGGGATGGAAGGTGACTGGGGCATTGCCAGGGGGAGGGGAGGTGGGGCATTGCTGGGTGAGGGGAGGGGCAGTCCCAGGGGAGGGAATGGGAGGAGGCATTGCTGGGGGAGGGGAGGAGGGGCATTACTGGGGGAGGGGAGGTGGAGAAGGGGGCAGTGCCAGGGGAGGGGAGGGGAAGGGGCAGTGCCAGGGGGAGGCGAGGGGGAGGGGGGGCAGTGCAAGGGGGAGGAGGGGGCAGTGCCGGGGAGGGGAAGGGGAGGAGGGGGCAGTGCCAGGGGATGGGGAGGGGGTAGTGCCAGTGGGATGTTGCACCCGGCAGGTACAATAACTGAAAGCTGAGCCAGATGACACAAACTGAGGTTGAATAACACGCAGACCCTCGATTCTCTCATCCCATTTTATTTGGAATTATAAAAGTCCAGTGTCACCATGTGACCTATACATTTGCATATTCTTCAATCATTTTTAAGGCCAATGTGTTTTATCTCAATTTCCTCCTTGCACTGGTTTGGATTTTAACCTTCTCTCACACAGGACTGTTTCCAAGTCCGACTGGAAACCTCCACCTTGCTTTTTATGTGTCTTTTTAAAACTTAAATCAGAGAGTGCCTCGTTTCTTTCTTAAAATAATTTAAATCCAGCTTAAATTTAATATTAATTAAAAATTTTCTTTTTCTAAATAAAAAGGAGAATGGCATTTGGGTCTTGCTCATTCTAAAAGAACCAACTTCAGCCACTTCTTATACAAACAGAAATGCGCAATAAAATCTGTATCTTTTAGTGGGACGGGGCGAGGGAGAGAAGGAAGGGGAAAGGACAGAGAGTGAAGGAGGGAGGGAAGGAAAGAAACACATAGGGAGGGGAAAGAGAGAGACTGAAGGGGATAGGGAGAGGGAAGGAGAGAGAGAAAGGCGGAAGGAGAGAGAAGCAGAAAGAGAGAGAGAGGAGGAAGGACAGAGGAGGGAAGGAGAGAGTGTGACGGAAGGAGGGGGGGAGGGATGGAGAGAGAGGGGGAAATGTGAGAGTAGCTGAACATGACAGAGGGGTTAGGAGAGAGAGGGAGAAAAGAGGGGGAAATGAGTGAGAGAGGGGGGGAAAGGAGAGCGAGGGGGAACGGGGAGGCAGGGGAGCAAGGAAAGAGAGAGGAATGGAAGGGAAGAGAGAGGGATGGAAGGAGAGGGGAAAGAGAGAGCGGGAAAGGAAAGAAAGGGGTAAGGAGAGACGGGAAAGGAGAGAGAGAAAGAGAGGGGGGGAATGGGGAGAGAAACTGGAAAGGAGATGGAGGGGGCAAAAGGAAGAGGATGAAGAGTGGAGAGAGAAAGTAGACAGATAAGGAGAGAGAGAGAAACAGAGGGATAGAAGGAGAGAGAAAGGATGGTCTGACAGACAAAAGGATGGCAAAAATCTGGGAGAAGGAAAGGAGAGGAGGTGAGATGTGCAAAGGGTAAAGGAAAGAGAGGAGTGAAAAGAAGAGAAAGAAAAGTGAGGGACGTGAGGGAGGGAAGGCTGGCAAATTCCTGCATAACCTGCAACAGTGCCAGTCTACTGGCTAGAAAGAATTGAGAGGGACCACAATTGTAGCCCTTTGGGATCATCACATTGCTTCAGAGCAACGCTTCCCCTCTGAATGACAACAGTGTGTGGTCCCACACCGAGGGGAGATCGCGGTGGTCAGGGCTGGGAAGGGAAGGGGTTTGAGAATTGTGTCTGGACTCAATCCCACCCTTACACAGCCCAGACATCTCTTCACAGTCAGGCTCAAATACTCCTTCGACATTGCTCAACTGCTGTGCTTGCAAAGAGCTTCACATTCTGAAGGGACCGAAAGGGGTCTGGAACAAACACACACACAGGACAACAACTCTGGATGGAGGCGAGATTCTCAATGGTGTGGGCAGTGGTCTGGGAGACGGAGGGATGGAGCTGTGAGGCAGTAAGGAGGGCGAGGGACTAAAGGAGGGAGATTCACTCGGATCACAGTGTGATGCTGCAGCCTCCATACTCAATGAGAATTCTCCAGAAGCCCTTTTCAGGGCACATTCTTGGCTATGTATTTACACACACATACGGAGATACACACACACACACACACACACTCTCTCTCGCACACAATCGCGCAGAGATGCAGTAACCCTGCCAGCTCTGCACACGAGAGAAATCTGACAGTGATGTTGCATGCAAAACAAAACAAGAGATCGGTTTCTCTTTCTGTGCATTTAAACAGAAAATGTAAATACTGTCGGAAAGCTGGTCACAGATCAACTAACATTAGCTCACAAGATGCGAGGCTTTGACAAATTTTGAGCCTGTTGCAGAGGGGTAATGGGAGACCTCTCTGTGGTGATTCAGCTCTGTACTGTCCCCTTTACTGTGACAGCAGCAACCAGCAGGATGTGGTCACACAGACCCGGCCAAGTCTGTGATGTCACCAAGGGATAATAGATGCACACGGTGTAGGAATTGGGCGGCGAGAGGGAATTGAGATGGGCCTGACCCAACAAGAGGCCTGGAGTGGACAGAAAGAGACAGACGGGGGCAGGGGGGGGGGGGGGGAGAGAGGTGGACAGAGAGAGAGACACACACACACACAAAGAGAGGAAGACAAATACAGAAAGACAGTGAGACTGGGTGAAAGGAATGGATAAGATGAGAGAGAGAAAGAATGAGAGACAGAGTGAAAGAGAGAGACAGCGATGAGGGAGGCAGGTTGAGAGAGACAGAGAGACACGGTGTGTGTGTGTGTGAGAGAGAGAGAGACAGGGTGAGAGAGAGCAAGCAAGTGAGGCAGTGTGAGACACAGAGAGATAGAGTGAGGGAGGCAGGGCGTGTGAGAGAGAGAGAGAGAGACGGGGTGTGTAAGAGAGAGAGAGAGACAGGGTGAGAGAGAGAGAGAGAGAGACACGGTGAGAGACATCGAGAGAGGCAGGGTGTGTGTCTGAGTGAGAGAGAGAGAGAGGGTGTGTGTGTGATAGAGAGAGAGAGAGAGACGAACAGACAGACAGACAAAAGACAGTGAAGTATAGAAAAAGGATGAACCTAAGCTGTTGTCACAGTCTTTTTCTAAGACAGGTCTCCCCAGGCTGAACTCCTCCGAGTCACTCTCCCCTCTGGGAAAATTCAATTTCATCCTTTAAAAAAATAAACTCACCCTCAACGTTAGGATTGGGTTGGAATTACTAATCATTATTTTAGTGCAACAACATTCAACCACGGCAGCTCAGTCCGGGAATCTCCTTTCCAGATGGCAGCTTCGAGTGTGGAGCAGTGGGGTGGGGGGGGGGGTGAGGTGGGGGGGGCTTGTCATTAATTGGCAGCATGGTGTGGGAAATATCACAACCAATAGCCGGGGAGTGGAGAGAAAAGGTGTGTGGCTTGCTGCTGGCAACTCGGGAGACAGACATTAACCTCTCAGCTGCTCGAGGTGTATTACCCGCGATGTGCTGTAGGTCTGACGTTCAGGCCAGAGGTTCAGTTAAAGCCCCGGCCAGCTCTCTCATTGCAGAGTGGGTGGATTCTGCTCATGTCCAGCTCACGGATATTCACACCCACTCCCACCCTCCGGCTAACATCGCACTCCTGCCAACTCCATCCCCCTCCCTCCCCTCCCCTGTCATGACTGTCTCTTGGCTTAAAGTATTTTTCTTTATGAAGACTAAATACTAAGGTTGATGGGTCCTTTTTGAGAGAGAGAGAGAGAGAGAGAGAGAGAGAGAGAGAGAAAGAATGAGAGAGAGAAAGAATGAGAGTTAGCATGAGAAAGATTGATGGGGTGCAGGAATGACAGAGAGAAAGAAAGAGAGAAAGAAAGAGAGAAAGAAATTAGACAGCGAGATAGAGACAAGAATGAGAGACCGAAAGAATGAGAGAGAGAAAGAATGAGATAGAATTAGAGTGAGATAGAGACAAGAATCAGAGAGAGAAAGAACGAGAGAGAGAGAGAGAATGAGATGGAATTAGAGTGAGATAGAGACAAGAACGAGAGAGAAAGAATGAGAGTGAGTGAAAAAATGAGAGTGAGAGACAAACAATGAGAGATTGAGTGAGAGAAAGAATGAGAGAAAGTCAAAAAATGAGAGAAAGAGAGAGGGAAAGAGAAAGAAAGAATGAGAGAGAGGGAAAGAATGAGAGCGTGAGATAGAGGCAAAGAATGAGAGAAAGAATGAGAGAGAGAAAAAGAATGACAGAAAGAAAGATGCAAAGTAAGAGAGAAAGAGAGACAAAGAACAAGAGAAAGACAGAGAGAGATAGAGAGAAGGAACAAGTCCTCCCACTGCCTCAGAGGTATCCAGGTGAGTGAGCAGTCTCGATAAGGCAGGCTTCATGAAACTGACTGACCCTGCAGGGCCGAAGGAGAACAGGCCGGTAAAAGCCGCGATTCGAATGGTACCAGACAGCAGGCATGCAAGCCTGATGGGAGTGGGGTGTAAGGGAGGAGGGTCAGCTTCTGAGCTCGCCGAGAGACCCCGATTCTCCGAGAACCCATCCTGAAGCAGGTTGGCCAACATCTCACTCAGTACAAGCAGCATCACGGTGGGGAACCAGTCAGCCCATGCTGGGGCGGTAAGTTCCCAGATCCTGTCATGTGCAGCTCTGAAGAGAAATCTACTGAGGACTGGGAGAGTGAAGGTGGGGGCAGGGGGAAGGGGGCTGTTGTAAACTAAGTGAAATATGGCTTTCTGCCTTTCTTTCTCGAAACAGATGGTACACAGGACAGTGGTACAGCAGCTTAATACCTCTGGACATTTCAATTTTTTTATATAGAAAACTGTGACAAGTCAAAGCTTCAGAAAAAGAACACTGAGATTCACAAAAAAAAATCTTTTTTTTTCCTCTAACTGGACAAGAAGCTTTTCTCAAAAGTTACCGACTGCTCAAGGCCCTAGAATTTCTTCGGGCCCCAGGCGGACGCCTGTCTGGGGGTGACCACAGTTCCAAACATGGGGAAATCCTCTGCGCTGCTCACGTCTGGGGCCTGCAGGGAGACAGTGCCAAGTCAGACAGTCAGATTTCAGCCCCTTCAGCCCGACGCCTCTCCAGAGTCAGCGTATCTGTTTCAGATACCTTACAGGCTCCTTAATGGGGGATGCGGGCCTCACTCACGCCCTCCCTAATCGCCCCTTGAATGAAGGGGTTTCCCATGTCCCAGGGCAGTGACAGTCGGCCACGTCTGGGCCTGGGTCTGGAGTCTCACGTTGGGCCAGATCAGGTGAGGATTTCCTTCCCTAGAGGACATGAAGGCAACAGCTGGCACCTTCCCCTCGAATGGTCACCATTCCTGAGACTAGCTTGTGATTACGCGGCACTGTGACTCAGCAGTTAGTGCTGCAGCCTCACAGTGCCAGGGCCCAGATTCAATAGATTCCACCCTCGGGTAACTGTGAAGTTTGTATGTTCTTCCCATGTCTGCGTGGGTTTCCTCCGGGTTCTCCGGTTTCCTCCCACAGTCTAAAGATGTGCAGGTTAGGGTGAACTGGCTGTGGCAAAGGTCCCATAGTGTCCAGGGATGCATAGGTTGGGTGGGTTAGACACGGGAACTTGTCCCATAAGATGCGTAGGTTAGGTGCATTAGCTGTGGGAAATTGTCCCATAGTGTCTAAGGATGTGCAGGTTAGGGGGGTTAGTCAAGGGAAATTGTCCTACAGTGTCCAGGGACGTGCAGGTTAGATGGGTTGGCTATGGGAAATTGTCTCACAGTGTCCAGGGATGCGCAGGTTAGGGTGGATTAGCTGTGGGAAATTGTCCTGTACTGTCCAGGGACATGCAAGTTAGGGTGGATTAGCTGTGGGAAATTGTCCCGTACTGTCCAGGGACATGCAGGTTAGGGTGGATCAGCTGTGGGAAATTGTCCCATCGTGTCCATGGGCACGCAGGTTAGGGCGGATTAGCTGTGGGAAATTGTCCCATAGCATCCAGGGATGCACAGGTTAGGTGTGTTAGCTGTGGGAAATTATCCCATGGTGTCCAGGGACGCGCAGGTTCAGTGGATTCACTGCGGGAAATTGTCCCATACTGTCCAGGGATGTGCAGGTTAGGTGGGTTAGCTGTGGGAAATTGTCCCATAGCATCCAGGGATGCAGGCTAGGTAGTTTGGCCATGGGAAATGCAGGGTTACAGGAACAGGGTGGGTTCAGGTGGGATGCTCTTTGGAGGGTCGGTGATGACTCGATGGGCCGAATGACCCGCTTCCACACTGTAAGGTTTCTGCGATTCCAGATAGATTCGCTGAGTTTAATTTCTTACACCTATGGATTCCTAGCTCCGCTGCACCAGCGTCTCCCCACAGACGAGGGAGAGTTTGGGAAGTTCGTGTGGTGCCTGTCTGCCCCACCAGCCCCACTCCGGCAACTCCGAGCCCGGACAATTCCCAGTGCTCACCTTGTTGCCGGGGGCGTTCCATGGAGCGTCTCTCACCACAAAGCCTCTCGTCGAGCCTCGGGGCTCTTCCTCCAACCGGGACGGGGGCTTCATGTACGCCGCCATTGTCTCCGACTCCACGATCGCCATCATCTACACAGCAGAGAGAGAGAGAGAGAGAGAGAGAGAGAGGCCGAAAAGGGAACTGTGTTCAGAGGCACTGAGGAGAGACCTTTAGCAATTCTTTCATGGCTTCAGGGCGCATCGCTGGCAAGGCCCGTCTCCAGTCAGCCTTGAACTCAGCCATTTCAGGAGGTGGTCAAGAGTGAACCACATCACCGTGGGGTCACAAGTAGACCACACCGGGTAAGGTGGGCAGATCTCCTTCCCGATTGGCGGGCCAGTCGTCACCATTCCATTGAGACCAACTTTTGTGCAACTCCAGTTTTGTTTCCTGAACTTGAATGTCGTGGTGGGGTTTGAGAGCATCTGCCCAGACTAAGAGGAAATGATTGCACAAGGGGGACGAGAAAGAGGGGGGGAGGTCCTTTTGATAGTACCCTCTTCCACCTGAGGATGCCTCCGAGGTGCATCACAGCCAATGGAAAGCTTTCAAAATGCAGGATATGGGGAACTCTCCGCTAACCGCGATATGGTTGACATCTCAGTGCCCTCTGGGAAATTAGGGATGGGCAGGAAATGCTGGACTGGCCAGACATCCACATCCCGTGAATGAATTAAATTACAAATGGAAGTACCGAGGGGAGGTAACTCCTTTTTCTCTCAGAAGGCAATGAGAATTATTCTCCCCAGAGAGCACTGGACGCTGAGTCATTCATGGCATTCATGGTTAGTGGAGGGGGGGGGGGGGGGGGGGGGGGAGGGGGGAAGACGAGGGTGGTGGGGCAGAGCGGAATAGCAGAGAGTTGAGGCCAAATTCAGATCAGCCAAATTCTGGTGGAGCGACGGGGCAGATTCAAAGGAACTGCTCCTGCTGCTGGTTCCCGTAGCAGTCCGGGGCAAGGTGGGTAAAAATGGACTGAAAGTTCAGATCGGTCAGAGCATAACCTGGGACTCGGCAACGGTTTTTAGCTGAATCATCGTTTCAGTAAAAACTGCCGAAAATAGAAACCGTCAACAGCTGAAGACAACATAATCGGCATTTACGAACCAAATACAGAAAACGTTTTGATTATCCAGCACCCATGGGAGTGTGTAGTTGATCAGACAGCTTGGATAATCAAGAGGTCGACATAATTAACATAAAAACAATGTAATCCAGGAGATATACACGTCACTGTTATACTAAAATTATAACGTATCATTGCCTAAAATAAACCTCACTGGCTGACAGCCTTCTCACTCTCACCCTCAACTGACTACTCGGAGATTGCAATATTTGAAGAGAAATTGAGTCATCTGTTGATATTTTGTGTGGCCGTTCGATTGATCAAATAAATTTACATTGAGCTAAGTAAATTATAAAAGGATAATGACTGGACAGAATAATACGGTCAACTCCACGGTATTTGAGG
The DNA here is from genome assembly GCF_047496795.1 of Chiloscyllium punctatum. NCBI lineage: Eukaryota > Metazoa > Chordata > Chondrichthyes > Orectolobiformes > Hemiscylliidae > Chiloscyllium > Chiloscyllium punctatum. The sequence continues at coordinate 229,455 of NC_092759.1, forward strand.
TGTATAATTTTTTCCCATTTATTGAGAGTGACAGTTCATAAGGTGCCGGTTAAAAGGAAGTTTGCTGTACTTGCCAAATTATCACCAATAAATAACAAACAAGATACTTGGGTCTGAATTCATTAAAACAAAATTAAATTAGACCTAATCCCGAGTGATCACATTTCCACTATAATGTCATCAGTGAGTCATAGAATCCCTCCAGAGTGGAAACAGGCCATTTGACCCATCAACTCCACACCGACCCTCCAAAGAGCAGCCCACCTCCCTAGCCTATCCCTGTAACCCTGCATTTTTCCCACGGCTAACCCACCTAGCCTGAACATCCCTGGGCACCATGAGCAATTTAGCATGGCCAGTCCACCTATCCTGCACATCTATGGACTGGTGGAGGGAAGTGGAGGGAAACCCACGCAGACACGGGAAGAATGTGCAAACTCCACACAGACAGTTCCCCGAGGCTGGAATTGATCCTGGGTCGCTGGTGCTGAGAGGTAGCAGTGCTAACCACTGAGTCACCCTTAATAAAATCATCATTAAAACAAATGTCAATGCAAAATGTGCGGAGTTTTGTTAGTTTCTGCTCGTCATTGCACTTACACCGCAGAGTGTAAGTGGTGTCTCTGTGTCTGAGCGAAGGTGTGTACAACTGCCCTTGAGAAACGGACAAGACTGGTTGCTTGGTTATTTCAAACAGCTACTGAGACTTTAGGTCAGGGCTCACCCATAGGCCAGGCTGGATAGAGGTGGCAGATTTCCAAAAGCTGGGATTATTTTTAATCAACCTGTTGGAACACATTATGACATATTGCCAGAGCGTGAGCATGCCTGTGCCTGCTACCCCTAGTTCAAGTCCCACCTGTCTTGGAGTTACACCCAGATCAACCTGCCTTCTATCCCAAAGACTGGGACATTATTACTGCACTGGTACAATCCTTTTTGTAACAACAATGATCGCAGTCACAATTACTGAGACATTATTAATTCCCGGTTTATTTAATGTGAATTCCTCAGCTTCTGCAGTAGGATTGGAACTCTCACCTTTGGGTCACCAAACCAGATCTTGGGATGACAAGTCTCATAATATAGCTACTATGCACACACACAGACACACATACAGATACTCAGGCACACACCCCCTCACACACACACATACAGATACTCAGGCACACACCCCCTCACACACACACACAGACACACACACAGATACTCAGGCACACACCTCCTCACACACACACACATACAGATACTCAGGCACACACCCCCTCACACACACACACAGACACACACACATACAGATACTCAGCCACACACCCCCTCACACATACACACACACACATATATATACACACACACACACACACACACAGAGATACTCAGACACATACATCACACAGACAAACACAAACATACGCACACAGATACTCAGGCACACACCCCCTCTCACACACACACACACACAGATACTCAGGCGCGCACACCCTCACACAGACAGACAGACAGACACACACACACATAGATACTCAGGCACACACACCCACATACAGATACTCAGGTACACACACCCTCACACAGACACACACGCACATACAGATACTCAGGCACACACCCCCTCACACAGACAGACAGACAGACACACACATATAGATACTGAGGCACACACCCCCTCACACAGACACACACACACACACATACAGATACTCATACACTCCCTTACATAGACACACACACACACACACACAGATACACAGGCACACACCCCCTCACACAGACACACACATACACTCAGGCACACACACAACCCCTCACACAGACACACACACATACAGATACTCATACACCCCTCTCACACACACACCCTAACACAGATACACACACACACATACAGATACTCATACACCCCTCACACACACATACACAGACACACCCTCACACAGACACACACACATACAGATACTCAGGCACACACACACCCCTCACACAGACACACACACACATACAGATACTCATACACCCCTCACACACACACACACAGACACACCCTCACACACATACAGATACTCAGGCACATACACCCCCCCTCACACAGACACACACACACATACAGATACTCATACACCCCTCACACACACACATACACCTTTCACACAGACACACACACATACAGATACTCATACACCCCTCACACACACACATACACCCCTCACACAGATACACACACACATACAGATACTCATACACCCCTCACACAGATACACACCCCTCACACAGATACACACACACACACACACATACAGATACTCATATACCCTTCACACACACACACATACACCTTTCACACAGACACACACACATACAGATACTCATACACCCCCATACACCCCTCACACAGATACACACACACATACAGATACACACTCACATACAGATACTCATACACCCCTCTCACAGATACACACACACACACATACAGATACTCATACACACCCCTCACACACACATCCCCTCCCTTCCTCCCTCTCTCTCTCAGCCTCGCCTGATTTGACCCTGAGAGCCGGGTTTTCTCTATTCCCGGGAGGATCGATGTACAAACTGGTGCAGTAAAGGTGTGAGGACTTACGTATTCTTCCTCTAGGTTGAGCAGATGGTCGATGGCATTGTCAACATGCTCGGGGAGCCCAGTTACTGTCACACGGTTTGGGTCGTCGGAGCCAGGCGGTGGGAACCGGATGTCGACCTGGTACGGGGGCAGAAACGTGTAGGCACGTTATACAGGAAGTACCGAGCCATGGGTAGTGCTCTCACTCCCACTGAGTCGGAGAGCACTATCTCACCATTGCATTTAGCCTAAACATGCCCCCTGGTGGTTTAGGAATGAAAAATAGTTGCATCTAGACTAGTTTTACGACTACTGCGCATCAGTCAAGACCGCTGCTGACCAGTGGCCTGGTCACTGACTAGGCTGGTGAACATCACAGAATCCCTGCGAAGCGGAGACAAGCCATTCAGCCCATTGAATCTGCACCAATCCTCCAAAGAGCATCCCACCCAGATCCAGCATATTCCATAACCCCACATCTACCATGGCTTATCTACCTAGCCTACTCTTGGACGCTATTAATAATTTAGTATGGCCAAGCCACCCTAATCTGCACGTCTTTGGACTGTGGGAGGAAACCGGAGCACCCGGAGAAAACCCACACAGATACGGGGAGAATGTGCAAACTCCACGCAGACAGTTGGCCCAAGGGTGGGAGCGAACCCTGATGCTGTGAGGCAGCAGCGCTAACCACTGAACAACCAATGCTAGAGGTTCACTCACTAAAGATAAAGTACTTACAAAATGCCAGCTCCTATAGATGTATGTTTCTCGATTAACACCCGAGGAAGGGTAAACTTGCTGCAAAGGGAGCACAACAAAGGTTTACGACACTGATTCCTGAGACAAAGGGATTGCCCTTTGAGGAGATATTGAACATTGGAAGAAGAGTAGACCCTACTTAGAGCCTGCCCCTCTAATGAATAAGATCATTGGCTGACCTGATTTTAACCTCAACTCCTGCGTACCCCCTGATAATCTTTCGTCCCCTTGATAATCTATCTCTGCCTTAAAAATACTGCATCGCTGCCTTTTGAGGAAAGGAATTTCAAAGACTCAAGGCCCCCGAGAGAAAAACAAGATTTCTTCGTCCGCAGATTAAATGGGAACCCTCTTATTTTAAAACTGTGACCTCTCGTTCTAGATTCTCCCACAACACGAAACATCCCTTTCCACATCTGCCTGGTCAAGGCCCCTCACGATCTTATGTATTTTGATGAAGTAACTGGGTGCAAACTGAGTTTAAAAGAAGGTGGGACCATCTGATTGAAATGTTTAAAGGTCTTAAGAGGTGCCACTGGGTAGACACTCAGAGATGACCCTTCCTGATGAAGGGCTTTTGCCCGAAACGTTGATTTCGCTGCTCGTTGGATGCTGCCTGAACTGCTGTGCTCTTCCAGCACCACTAATCCAGTATTTGATTTTCAGCATCTGCAGTCATTGTTTTTACCTACTCAGAGAGTGTGCGCAGAATTTAGAAATAGGATTTATTTAGGACGGAGGCGAGGAGGAATTTCTTCCCTCAGTGTGTCAGAATTCTTTACCCAAGACAGCTACGGATGCTCCATTGTCGAGTAGATTCAAGACTCAGACCAACAGATGTTTGGCATCTAAGGGAATTAAGGAATACGGGCATATGGCAGACGGGCTGCTCAACATAATGACTTTATGATGGATTTACAAAGTTTGGACAATGACTTAAGGCATGCTGGGAAATTGGGACAAGCCTTGAGCCAAGTGGCTGAGCTAATAAACATGCACAGCATAAGTGGGGACTGCAGATGCTGGAGATTAGAGTCAGGGTTAGAATGCTCCTCGGATGCTGCCCTACCTGCACCGCCCTAATAAACATGCTGCAGAATTCAGACAGGGTGAAGCCAACCTAGGTGCAGCAGACCCTACAATACACACCTGAACTTGGATTCAAATGGAGGAGCCAATGGAATGTCATCCTCAGGGCGATCAGAAACATCGAGGTGTGTACCAGACACAGGGGAGCCTCACAGCCTTATTTGGAGGAGACTATGTGCACCCAGCACCTCCAGGAATGAAGGACCCTAGTCAGGTCTGATCAATCAGAATGACCGAACCTGATCGATCTATCTATCAAAGGACACTAAAGACCATCCCAAAAAAGGTGCAAAGACGTTAGGTTATAAGAATCACCGGAGTGCCACACTCAGCACGATGGCAACTCGAGTCCAACCACTGAGAAGGGAAGGCACCCATGAGATCATTGTATCTAAGGGAATTAAGGAATACGGGGATATGGCAGGAAAGTGAAGTTCGGACAGACGTAGAATATCATAGAATCCCTACAGTGCGATAACAGGCCATTGGGCCTAACCCACCCAGACCCATACGACCCTACAGTTACCCCTGACTAATGCACCGAACCTACCCATCTCTGAACACTACGGGCAATTTAGCATGGCCAATTCATCTTAACCCGCACATGGTTGGACTGTGGGAGGAAACCGGAGCAGACGGAGGAAACCCACGGGGAGAATGTGCAAACTCCACACAGACAGTCAGCTGAGGTGGGAATGGAACCCAGGTCCCTGGCGCTGTGAGGCAGCAGTGCTAACCACTGAGCCACTGGGCTGCCCGACACGGAAACAAACCCTTTGGTCCAACCAGTCCATGCCAACCATAATCCCAATCTAAACTAGTCCCACCTGCCTGCACTTGGCCCATATCCCTCCAAACCTTTCCTATACATGTACTTCTCTAAATGCCTTTTGAATGTTGCATCTGTACCCAGATCCAGCACTTCCTACAACAGTTCATTCCACACACAAACCACTCTCTGTGTAAAAAGAAGTTGCCCCTTGTGCCCTTTTTAAATCTTTCTCTTCTCACCTTAGAAATATGGTTTCTTAAGCCTTGAAATCTCCAAAAGGTACCTGCCATTCACCTTACCTACTTTTTATAAACCTCAATAAGTTGCCCCTCAATAATCCTTCCTGCTCCTTCTCCTATTTTGTCTGTTACCACCCTCTCACCAGATCAGAGTGGCACTGTAGCTCAGTGGTTAGCACTGCTGCCTCACAGCGCCAGGGACCCAGGTTTGATTCCTGCCTCAGGTGACTGTCTGTGTGAAGTTTGCACATACTCCCCGTGTCTGTGTGGGTTTCCTCCGGGTGCTCCGGTTTCCTCCCACAGTCTAAAGATGTGCAGGTTAGGGAGGACTGGCCGTGCTAAATTTGCCCATAGGTTAGGTGCATTAGTCAGGGGGACGTATAGGAATGGGTCAGGGTGGATTACTCTTTGGAGGATCGGTGTGGACTTGTTGGGCTGAAGGGCCTGTTTCCACCCTGTAGGGATTCTTCCTCTATGAGAGTTGGAGATGGATGGATAAATCTTGCCCCAGGGAGAGAACTCCCCAGCTCTCCTTCACCATAGTGGCCATGGGATATTTCAGTCACCAGAGAGTGCGTACGGGCCCTCAGTTTATCGCCTTGTCCAAAAGATGTCACATCCACCAGACTTGCAACAGCTTTGTGAGACTGGTGAATGCCAGAGTGGAACAGGAGCTGAAATCAAGGGGCCTGTCAAGACTCGAGGTTTCAGCCGCCAGCAATCTAGAGTGAGACAACACCCCCAGCGTGTGCCAAGTGTGTCAGCTTCACCTTGAATTCCTCCATGATCTTGCGGATGGCCTTTCCCCGGCCCCCAATGATGCGGGCATGAACCCTGTGGTCCAGATTGATGTCCTCACTGACCATCTCTTCCAGATCAGCCACAATCTTCATGATGGCATCCTTGGCAGATTCGGTGTTCCTCTCGTAGCCCGTGATGGAGATCATATCCTGCAAGGAAGCAACAAGCAAACAGACAGACCGGGTCATCACCAGACGGTCAACCCTCCCCTTCGTCCACAAACGCAGTGGGCAGATGGGGTCATGGTTGTGTAAGTTCTCAAGTCACTCAGTACCTGCTCTGCTCACTGACCCTACTCTGGCTCCCAGTCCAGTGAGTTTAGAGCTCCCACCCCTCTCTAGAGAGAGCCTGAACTATTATTCTGAGATCTCCAGTGAAAATGAGGACTGTACTGGCTGGCATGCAGTACCCATTGCTTATTCACGATTGGTCTGCTACTTATGGCTGGCTTTGACCAATTGTAACCACCACCCAATCCCAATGTAACACTTCCAGTGTCTTCCTGACCTTTACAGCACGTGTTCCTGGCCGCCATCTTGGAGGAAGGTGCAGAATGGCAAAGAAATGGCTGCCTTGTCGTTTCAGAATAAGTCTAACAAGAAAAATATGCATTTATACAGAGCCTTTTGTGACTTACAGGCAAGGAAGTTGAAATGTCGTACGTTTGAAAGGTTTTAATGCAAAAAGACGGAGCCCTGGTTGCCAATTTACACACAGTTGCTCCCATTGAGGTGATGATAACTAGCTAATGTGTGACCTACTTGTAACATTGACTGAGGGACAAATATTGACCAGGGCACGGTGGGGGGGGGGGGGGGGGGGGGGGGGGGGAGAAGACCCCTTGCCCTTTTTCGAAATAATATTTATACATATTTAATCACATCCACCTGAGTCTGGAAATGGGGCCTCAGTCTCATTGGAAAGACAACATCGCCAACTGTGCAGCACTCCCCCAGACTAGAGGGCATAGGTTTAGGGTGAGAGGGGAAAGATATAAAAGAGACCTGAGGGGCAACTTTTTCACACAGAGGGTGGTACAGGTATGGAATGAGCTGCCAGAGGATGTGGTGGAGGCTGGTACAATTACAACATTTAAGAGGTATTTGGATGGGTATATGAATAGGAAGGGTTTGGAGGGATATGGGCCGGGTGCTGGCAGGTGGGACTCGATTGGGTTGGGATATCTGGTCGGCATGGACGGGTTAGACCGAAGGGTCTGTTTCCATGCTGCACATCTCTATGACCCTATGACTATGACTAGTGACTCAGAGATGTGTGTGCACCAACTGACCCACGCACACGAGCGGACAGCGGTTGCAGCACTGGTCGAGAATTCTTTTTTTTAATTCTTTCTCAGAATTTGCTGGCTGGGCCAGCGTTTGCTGTCCATCCTTAATTGCCCCCTGAAAAGGTAGTGGTGAGCCACCTCCTTGAACACAAGAAATAAGAGCAGGATAGACCATTCAGCCTATCCATCCTGCCCTGCCATTTCATACTGTCATGGCTGATCTTGGGTTTCAACTCCACTTTGCTGTCTACTCTCCATATCCCCTCAATTCCCTGAGACTCCAAAACCCTGTTGACCCCAGCCTTAAATATGTTCAACAATGGAGTGTCCACAACCCTCTGGGGGACAGGATTCCCAAGATTCACCACCCTTTAATTGTAGAAACCTCTCTTAGAGTCATAGAGATGTACAACACGGAAACAGACCATTCGGTCCAACCCGTCCATGCCAACCAGATATCCCAACCCAATCTAGTCCCACCTGCCAGCACCCGGCCCATATCCCTCCAAACCCTTCCTATTCATATACCCATCCAAATGCCTTTTAAATGTTATAATTGTACCAGCCTCCACCACTTCCTCTGGCAGCCCATTCCATACACATACCAACCTCTGTATGAAAACGTTGCCCCTTAGGTCTCTTTTATATCTTTCCCCTCTCACCCTAAACCTATGCCCTCTAGTTCTGGACTCCCCAACCCCAGGGAAAAGACTTTGCCTATTTACCCTATCCATGCCCCTCTCCTTCCCTCTATCCAAACCAATCTGCCCCTTATCCTGAGACTGTCTCCCTGTAGGTCAGGAAATCTAAAACAAGAGGCGGGGGACAATTTCTCAGCATCAAACCCCTTCAGAATCTTCTCAGTTTCAATCAGCTCTCTTCAAAACTCCAGAGAATGCCAGTTCAATTCACTCAGCCCCTCACCAAACAACAATCCCCTCATCTTCAGGGAGTAATTTAGTGAACCTTTACATTACTGCCTCTTTTCTTAAGTGTGGAGACCAAATTCCACTGTATTTCTGCAGTCATAGAGTCATACAGCACAGAAGCAGACTCTTTGGTCCAACCTGTCCATGCCGACCAGATATCCCAACCCAATCTAGTCCCACCTGCCAGCACCTGGCCCATATCCCTCCAAACCCATCCAAATGCCTTTTAAATGCTGTAATTGTACCAGCTTCCACCACATCCTCTGGCAGCTCATTCCATACATGCACCACCCTCTGTGTGAAAAAGTTGCCTCTTAGATCCCTTTTAAATCTTCCCCTTTCACGTTGAACCTATGCCCTCTAGGTTTGAACTCCTTTACTCTGGGGAAAACGACCTTGACTATTTATCCTATCCATGCCCCTCATGATTTTGTAAACCTCTATAAGGTCGCCCCTCAGCCTCTGATGCTCCAGGGAAAACAGCCCCAGCCTGTTCAGCCTCTCACAGTAGCATCTAGTTAAATGATATGAAAGGAGGGAGTTCCTGCTTTTTGGACAAGGTGTAGGAACGACGGGTGGAGTTCCAAGTCAGGCAGGTGTGTGCTTGGAGGGGAACTTTCAAGCTCTTCAATTTTTAACACTAGCAACCTCTTCAAGTGTAAGTTATACATTTCAACGGAACGGGAGCATTTGCAATGCCATCAAGGATCTTGCCTGGATTGTTCAATTAAAGCATTTTATCTGGAGGGGGATGGAGTTGAAACCTCTATCAATACATACTCGTGTAATAAGAGGAATCCTTACCAATGAAGAGGAGGGTTACCTGGTTTTCGTCCCCTTTGTCAGGAAACTGAATATTAACATCATGGTCCTTCCGAATCTGTGAAATGACAGCTCCTTTCCTTCCGATAATCTTTGGGTGGTACTTGGGATCGACCGACATGATCAACTTGAAGCCCCGTAAAGCCTGGAAGAAATGCTGCACTATGAGCGACCTGCGTTTGGAGAAGGGTGTGGGTTCAAGCCGCACGACAGACCAAATTTATCCCTACACCGGATTGGAAACACTACCTTCTGATGTTGGACAGAATTAGGTTCCCACCCTTTTGTTCGGAAAGCTGACGCGTCCGGTTGATCACCTGCCCAGTGAAATACTGAGTCCACATCTTCCAGCTCTCCCGTGTTGTCAGACTTAGAAATGAAGTCAGGGAATGCACGCTGGCGTGCTGTGGAATTCCTGATGCTCTACAAGTACCTGGGAGTTCTGGAACTCCGATGGGCTGCTTTCTGCTTCTCTAGTCCGCTGTGGAACTGAGCTCAGGATTGGAGATTTGGGCCTGACATGAGGGACTTAGCTGCATACTTACCCTGGAAACGTTCCGCTGGTTAATACCATATAAGCACAGATATAGGAGCAGAATGAGGTCATTTGGCCCAATACATCAACTCTGCTATTTGATTATGACTGATGCGTTTCTCAACTCCATTCTCTTACTGAATAAGAACCTATCTATCTCTGTCTCAAATATGCCTAATGACTTGGCCTCCACAGCCCATTGTGGCAACGAATTCCACTTTTAAAAATCCATTCACAGGATATGGGCATCACTGTTTGGGCCAGCATTTATCAGAAATCTCTAATTGCCCGGAGTGCAGTTAAGACTCAGCCAGATTGCTGCGGGTCTGAAGTCACATATAAGCCAGGCCGGGTCAGGACGGCAGTTTCCCTCCCTAAGGTGCACCACCAGTGAGCATGCATTTTCTGACAAGCGACAACAATTTTCACAGTCATCATTCGACTCTTAATTCCAGACATTTAATTAAATTCAAATCCCACCATCTGCCAGGGTGGGATTTGAACCCAGGTCCTGAGATCAGCCTCTGGATTAACAGTTTGGGGATAACACCACTCGGCCATCACCCCCTATAAATTCACCATCCTCTGGCTGAAGAAATTCCTTCTCATCTCAATTCTAAAAGCTCTTCCCTCCACTCTGAGGCTGTGACTAGACAGGTCCTAGTCTCTGTAAAACATCATCTCTATGTCTACTCTGTCCAGGCCTCTCAGTGTTCTCTAAGTTTCAACATGACCCTTCTAATGAGTACAGACCCAGAATGCTCAATCGCACCTCATGTGATATTGTATCAGCTCCAGCTCAGAGGGTTGGCCAGCCTAACGGAACTGTGCACCACTGGGACTGTGACATTCCTAAACCCCCTTCGGAGCTGAGCCGACAGCCCTCACCAACCCCCCTCTCTCTGACCCAATCAACTGGCTCCCGGCTGAAAGGCTGAAAGGCTCGAGACCTTCCAAAACGTACCAGAAATTGGCAACGGGGGGTCCAGGAAAGATGGTGCGCCCTCTTCTGTCTGTCTCCTCTTGTGCCCAATGGCCTGGATGTGTGCGTGGACCCATCCATGCTGAGGCAGGGATCGGAGATCCCGGCTGAACGTTCACAAAAAGGGACTGGTCACGGAAATTGTCACGGGCAGACTGCGAGAGCCGGGCCAGTGTTGCTGCAGCTCAATCCTGATCTCCCTCTTCGAGCAGCGTTCTGAGTTGGGTGACGCACCACTCACAATCATAAATCCAACCATTTTCACGCCCTCTAATCCCCACCTTTCCCAATGCAAACTTTCGCGGTTTACAGCATTACTCCCCCAACCTCTTGATCAATCTGGCTGCCTCCGTCTAACAGCGGAATGACCTTTCCTTGTCACCGTGGTAACATGAACAGTATACAGTGTTCCAGCGGACTCGCTCTGCTGCACAAAAGCCAGCGAAGGCGAGAAGGCTTTCAAGTCCATTTTTAGAAACTGTTTCATAGAAAAAGGCCTTGGGTGCGGTGCCAGCATTTGTTGCACATCCATGAACGCCCTGGAGGAGGCAGCGATGAGACTCCTGCTTGGAACCGCTGCAGTCCGTGCACTCTCACATTATTGGGAGGGAGGGTTCTGACCCAGCGACAGAAACGCTGAAGTTATTCCAAGTCTAGGTGGCTCCACATGATGCCAGACCCCTGTCCCCCGAAAAGGTCGAGGAAACCACTCAGTTCCAGGGGCAACTAGGGACAGGCAATGAAAATCTGGCCCAGCCAGTGATGCACACGGGTGTGAAGTGTAAAGAGAAACTACGAAACACTGAAACGCCAGCAGCGCTGCCTCTAGTGCACTCTGCTACGGACCCAGTGAATCCCTCCGGCCCGCTTTCGTCTGCCCGGAGATGACTCACCCGGTCCTCTTGCTCGGCCTGCAGCTCTCTGACCCGCTCCAGAATCCCGGCTCGCGCCCGCTCCAGGTTCACTGCCAAGCCGGTGATTTTGATCAGGTCGGACTGGTGCTCTGGAGGGGGCACCGCGATGTTCACCTGAAACGAGAGACGCAGCGGGAGAGAGAGAGAGAGGGGAAGAGAATGAAAGAAGAGGGAGGGAGAGAGTGCTACGCTGGTGACGGACATTTTGTGATCATCTAAACAAGGGAACAACTCCCCAAATTTCTCATACCGTTAACACGCAGAGAAACCAGGAGGGGTTTCATTAATTTGCTGGGATAGAGATGCGAAATTAACACAGTAGGTATGTATTCGGGGTCCCTGTCTGCTGCTCCCTGGAAGTAATATTGTCTCGGGCAAGTACGATCATGGGGGTGGTTCCAGGGATGAGAGATTTGGACAAATTGCAGATGAGGGTGGATTGGATTGGCCATGCTGAATTGCCCCACAGTGTCCTGGGATGTGCAGGTTAGATGGGTTACCCACGGGAAATGCAGGGTTACAGGGGGTGGGGGTGGGGTCAGGGTGGAATGCACTTTGGAGGGTCGGTGTGGACCTGATGGGCCGAATGGCCTGCTTCCACACTCCAGGGATTCTATGACTCGAAAGTGGAGAAGTTGGGATGCTATCCTTGGAAAACGTAGAGAGGAGACCTGATTGAGGTGTTCAAACTCGCCAGGAACGGGGTTGGGGTTGGGGGGGTGTGGTATCCTAGACAGAGCAGACAGGGAGCAACAGCCCCCATTGGTGGAGGGTCTTGGATGAAAAGGCACACAGATTAAAGGTGATTGACTGAACTGACAACAGAGACACGAGGAGAAACATTCTTGCCCTGTGAATGGTTAGGGTCTGGAATGTACTGCCTGGCAGTGTGCCAGGAGGCAGGATCAATCTGAGGCTTTCAGGAGGGAACAGGATTGTTATTTGAAAAGGAAGAACGTGCAGGGTTACAGGGTGAAGGCAGGAGAATGGCTGGGCTGCACTGCTCATTTAGCAAGTCAGCACAGATACAATCCTCTTGTGATGCAGAAACAAGAGCTCTGACGTGCTTGAGATGCACTTACTACCAGTCTGGCAGCATCCTGAACCTAACATTCTCAATGCCGTGATCACGACCCTCCAAGGCCTCACTCACTCCCTCCTGGCTGAGGGATCCCCAGGATCGAGGGAAAGAGCAGTCCGGACTGCTCTATAGACATAGAATCCTTACACTGTGGAAACAGGCCTTTCAGCCCAACCAGTCCACACCAACCCACCGAAGAGTAACCCACCCAAACCCATTCCCCGATATCTCCCCCTGACTAATGCACCTAACCTAAAGAACCCTGAACACTACGGGCAATTTAGCGTGGCCAATTCACTCTGACCTGCACATCTTTGGACTGTGGGAGAAAAGCGGGGCATCCAGAGGAAACCCACGTAAACACAGGGGAGAATGTGTAAACTCTTCACAGACAGTCGCCTGAGGCTGGAATCGAACTGGGGTCACTGGCACTATGAGGTAGCAGTGCTAACCACTGAGCCACCGTGCTGCCCACTACTCTCTGCCTCTGGATGGAAGCATTTCATCTGGGTAAGGTCTGCACTGGTTCCCTGTCCTGTTCCATAGTTAGGCAACTAACTGCTAATGTTTGTCCAGTGCAGTCGCACAAGTGGTGGGGATATAGTGGTAACCACAGAATAGAAGTAGCATAGAGTCCCTACAGTTGGAAGCAGGCCATTCGGCCTATCGGGTCCACGCCGACTCTCCAAACAGCCTCCCGCCTAGATCCAGCCCCTACCCTATCCTTATATCCCTGCATTTCCCATGGCTAATCCAGCTAGCCGACACATCCCTGGACACTAGGGGCCATTTAGCATGACAAATCCACCCGAATCTCCACGTCTTTGGACTGAGGGAGGAAACCCACACAAACACGGGGAGAATGTGCAGACCCCACACAGACAGTCGTCTGAGGGTGGAATCGAACCTGGATCCATCGCGCTGTCAGGTAGCAGGGCTAACCACTGAGCCACCAAATGTTAGCCCCCCCCCTTCTTAACCTATTCCTATGCCTATTCAGATCCTTTGTGCCCTTCCTGGCAATGTGACGTCCACCCTACCTACGTGTTGGCAGAAAGTCTGTCTAAGATGTATGCTGTCACCCCATAAACTGATGAGCACACAGCCCAGATCCCTGTGGCACTCAACTGGGTACAGCAAGCCAACAAAAAGGCCCAAGTAATGTCCCAGTGGGCAGCACAATGGTTCAGTGGTTAGCACTGCTGCCTCACAGTGCCACGGACCTGGGTTCGATTCCAACCTCGGGCAACTGAGTGCTTGGAGTTCGCACCTTCTCCCCGTGTAGGGGAATGGGTCTGGCTGGGTTATGCTCTGGAAGGTCGGTGTGAACTTGTCGGGCCGAATGGACTTGTGGGGATTCTATGACACCCCCAGCGTATTCATCTGGACCGGCTACGCGAAGGAGAGACTGTGAATGTTGAATAGCCCCACTGCCTGAAAGCACTCGCAGATCGCTAAGTAGTCTGCTCCCGGGCATGAACAGTCAGAAAACCTGCAATAACAAGTTGCAGTGCTGCAAAGTGACTGCTGGGGGCACTGTTGCACCTGTAAACGACAGCAGCAGAGAGGATACCTCTGACACAAATACCAGCCTCAACAGCTACAGGCTGTGATCACACAGGTCATTCACAAATAGACGCCTGTCGTGCCTCAGTTGGTTCAGCTCTGAGTTCAGAGTTATTGAGCCAGTATTCAGGTTAACAGTGGAGGACTGAGTGAGTGCTGCACTGCCTGAGCAGCCGTCTATCCGCTCAGATATTAAACAAGGTCCTCCAAGGGTGCTCGGAGGCACCGTTTCAAAGACATTTGAGGGGGAGGGTGCCAGTGAGCAGCGGAGGAGGGGTCTCCCACCAACACCACAGCAGGAAAACATTGCGGATGCTGGAAATCTGCAATCAAAACAGAAAGTGTGGGAGCCCCTGGGGAGACTAGTTTAATTTGGCAACATGGTCAAGTGCAACATTCCTGACGAAGGCCTTATTCCCGTAACGTCGGATGCTGACTGACTTTGAACGTGGTCAGTGTGGACTAGTTGGACTGTACGATCTGTTTCCACGCTGTATGACTCCAGTCCATGACAGAATCAGAATTGGAATGACCTGAAGATAGGGAGGGAGCTGCAGAAATAGTAATCTGACTCCTTCTTGTGCAAAGTCAAAAACCTGATACCAGGCCAAATGTTTCCTTTTACTGATTTGAACTTGTGTCTTACTAACAATTTAAGTAATACAATACAGCACAGGCCCACCAAGCCAGCACCGATTCTAATCCTTATTTAGCCCTGTTCCTTACTGCCCAGGCATGGTTTCTAATCCTCTGTTTGCCTCCTGTTCATGTGTCTATTAAGATACACCTTAAACGTTGCCAACGTACCTCCTTCCACCATCTCCACTGGCAGTGTGTTCCAGGCACCCACCACCCTCTGTGTGAAAACTGTCCCCCCATTTCTCCCCTAAACTTACCCCCTCTCACCTTGAACCTGTGTTCTCCTGTAGTTGAGCCCTCCACCCTGGGGGAAAAGCCTCTGACTATCCACCCTATCCATACCTCTGGTTAAAAATCACCCAACACCAGGTTATAGTCCAACAGATTTATTCGGAAGCACTAGCTTTCGGAGCGCTGCTCCTTCATCAGGTGGTTGTGGAGTATAAGATCGTAAGGCACAGAATTTATAGCAAAAGTTTAGTGTAATGTAACTGAAGTGATATATTGAAAAAGACTTGGACTGTTACATCACATTGTAAATTTCTGCTATAAATTCTGTGTCTTCCGATCTTACTCTCCACAACCACCTGATGAAGGAGCAGCGCTCCGAAAGCTAGTGCTTCCAATTAAACCTGTTGGACTATAACCTGGTGTTGTGTGATTTTTAACTTTGTACACCCCAGTTCAACACCGGCATCTCCGAATCATGTCTACCTCTGGTAATTTCGTAAACCTTTATCAGGTCGCCCCTCAACCTCCGCCTTTCCCGTGAAAACAATCCGAGTTTATCCAACCTCTCCTCATAACTGAAATCCTCCAGACCGGGCACAATCCTGGTAAACCTCCTCTGCACCCTCTCCAAAGACTTCACCTCCTTTTGGTAGCATGGCGACCAGAACTGCATGTAATATCCCAAACGTGGCCTAAATAAAGTTTTAAACAGCCGTAACATAACTTGCCGACTTCTATATTCAATGCCCTGGCCAATATTTGAACAGCTCTGTGAAGGATACTGCGGGGTGTGAAGTTGTGAGATAATTACAGGCACAATGGCTCATTGCTAGGAGGAAGCCCGATCACACACGGTGACACTAGAATGTACTGCACAAGACGGGCCATTCGGCCTGAGTGCCCCATCCTTACCTCATACTCCTCCATCATTTTGCGAATGCCACTACCTTTTTGCCCGATGATGTACCGATGTAGATCGAATGGAACCTCCACATCGACAGTCACCGGAACAAGGGCCTGGCAAGAACAAAGGCTGGGTCAGGTTCCATCTGCACAACCCTCCCGCATTCAGATAACACATGACACTCTGCAGATCTGGGGCCTTAGTGCTGTGGGCCAGAGCACATCGCCCTACAGATATCAATCCTTCCCAGGACAAGGACAACACTATGTTAGATACAGTGTCAGCCTCCCTCTACTTAGTCCCCATCAAACATCCCCAGGACAGGTACAGCATGCACGGGGTTAGATAGAAAGTAAAGCTCTATGCAGGTAACGACGCCTCTACACTGGTGGTGACTCTGTCTCTTTCTCTCTCTCGAAAGTACTGTGCATATTCAATCAACCTCTGGCAAAAACCAGAGTCGAGGGTGTGGTGCTGGAAAAGCACAGTAGGTCAGGCAGCATCCGAGGAGCAGGAGAATTAACATTTCAGGCATAAGCCCTCCCACAGGAATGAGGCTGTCAGCCGAGGGGGTGGAGAAGTAAATGGGAGGGTGGTGGGGCTGGGAAGAAGGTAGCTGACAGTGAGATAGGTAGATGGAGGTGGAGGTAATGCTGAAAGGTCAGAGAGGAGGGTGGAGTGGATAGGTGGGAAGGAAGACGAACAGGGAGGACAGGTCATGAGGACGGTGCTGAGCTGGAAGGTTGGATCTGGGATAAGGTGGGGGGAGGGGAAATGAGGAAACTGGTGAAGTCCACATTGATGGTGTGTAGTTGGAGGGTCCTGAGATGGAAGATGAAGCATTCTTCCTCCAGGCGTTAGGAGCTTAGGATATGATGGTGGAGGAGGCCCAGGACCTGCATGTCCTTGGCGGAAGGAGAGGGGGAGTTGAAGTGTTTGGTCACGGGGCTGTTGGGTCGATTGGTGTGGGTGTCTCTGAAGCGCTCTGCAAGTAGGCGCCCAGTCTCCCCAGTGAAGAGGAGACCACATCAGGAGCAAAAGACACAGTAAATGACATGTGTGGAAGTGCAGGCAAAACTCTGATGGATGTAGAAGGCTCCTTTGGGGCATTGGATGGAGGTGAGGGGGGAGGTGTGGGCGCAGGTTTTGCAATTCCTGTGGTGGCAGGGGAAGGTGCCGTGAGGGGAGGGTGGGTTGTTAGGGGGCGCGGACCTGACAAGAGAGTCGCTGAGGGAATGGTGTTTACGGGTGCGGAGGGAAATATATTTCTGGTGGTGAGGTCCGTTTGTAGGTGGCGGAAATGGTGGAGGATGATGTGGTGTATACGGTGGTTGGCGGGGTGGAAGGTGAGGACCGGGGTGGGGGGGGGGAGGGGGGGGGGGGGGGGCTCTGTCCTTGTTGCGGTTGGAGGGGTGGAGTTCAAGGGCGGAGGTGTGGGAAATGAATGAGACATGCTGGAGGGCATTGATGACCATGTGGGAGGGAAAATTGCATTCTCTGGCATGAATCAGCCTGAGTGCATGATGGGAGGTCCCAGAAATCACGTTACAGCTTGAAAGCAGCAGATTAAGGTCTCCTCAGTCTGACTGCTGCTCCAGGACAACACTCACCCTCAAGGCTGGGATAGGGAGCCTGGTAACGCTAAACCGCGGACACATTCACGGTGACCTACCAGCAGCGCCTCGCGAGCCCCCTCACACTTCTCCTTCCGGCCCGAGATGACGATGACATCGCACTTCCTGGGAACGTGCTCCGTCTCCCTGAGGTCAGAGTTCAAGTCGCCATTTTCCTGAGGGTGTAGATCCAGACCTGCTCAACGGCAAGAAGCCAGCATGTGTCAGGAGGTCATGCACAGAGCGCTCCATGTCGCAGAACCAGACTGGATCAGCCCCTTCTGCACCCCCATTCGGTGTCCATGAGACTCTCGCCTCTGAGTAACAAGGTTGCGGGCTCAACTCCCACCCTAGGGTCTGAGCACGTAAATCACGGCTGGCACTCTGACCTGAAGCAGTGCCATGCTGTCGGATGTGCCACCTCTCAGTTGAGGTGTTAAACCCAGGCACCCACAACATTATTTACCCTCAATATTTACCCAAGGCAACTTCACAAAACAGATTATTTGATCATTATCACATTTCTTTTTGTGGGATGATGTCACATGCAAATTGGTTCCTTTGTTTCCAAAGTTACACCTATGACTTGACTTTGAATTGGACAGTCATAGAGATGTACAGCTCAGAAACAGACTCTTTGGTCCAACTCGTCCATATCGACCAGATATCCTAAATTAATCTACTCGCATTTGCCTGTACTTGGCCCATATCCCTCTAAATCCTTCCTATTCATGTACCCAACCAGATGCATTTTAAATGTACCAGTCTCCACTCCCTCCCCCCACCTCCTCCCGGCAGCTCATTCCATACATGGACCACCCTCTATGTGAGAGAGTTGCCCCTCAGTTCCTTTTTATTTCTTTGCCCTCTCACCTTAAACCCTCGCCCTCTAGTTTTGGACTCCCCTACACTGAGAAAGAGACCTTGCCTGTTGACTCTATCCACGCCCGTCATGATTTTATAAACTTATATGAGGTCACCCCCTCAGCCTCCGAAGCTCCAGGGAAAACAGTCCCAGCCGATTCAGCTTCTCCCTGCAGCTCAGATCCTCCAACCCTGGCACCATCCTTGGAAATCTTTTCTGAACCCTTTCAAGTTTCACAACATCCTTCCAATAGCAGGGGGACCAGAATTGAATGCAGTATTCCAAAAATGGCCTCACCCATGTCCTGTACAGCCGCAACATGGCATCCCAACTCCTATACTCAATGCACTGGCCAATAAAGACAAGCGTACCAAACGCCTTCTTCACTACTTTGTCTACTTGGGACTCTGCTTTCAAGGAGCTATGAATCTGCACCCCAAGGTCTCTTTGCTGAGCAGCACTCCCCAGGACCTTACCATTAAGTGTATAAGTCCTACCCAGACTTGCCTTTCCAAAATGCAGCACCTCACATTTATCTAGATTAATGATTAGCTAACCATTAGTAGTACAGCAAGTTGAGATGTTCGGTGTTCGTGAAGGGTGCTATGTAGATGCCAGTATTCGTTTCATTCTATTCTGATTATCACTGATCAGCTCCATTTCCCTGCCTTGGATTCATGTTCACATTAAAACATTTCTCAAAAAGAATCTCATCACTGTAGCCTTGAAAACTCCATCTGGATCACTGCCTCCAGCAGCCTGCTGGGGACCAGGAGGTCTAGAATTCCTGCAGCCTTTAAGCGGAGGAGTGTTTGCAGACATGACCCTCGCTCTATATTTACGTGTATGCATGCATTGCCCCCACCCCCTTGCTCTGGGCCCCTCCAGCCACAGGAAACTGTCTCTTGCTCTTCCTCTTTCTCAAACATTTTGAACCTCTCGGTTAGTCCACCTTGACTGAGCACAGGAATGTGCAGGTTAGGGTGGATTGGCCGTGCTAAATTGTCCAATAGTGCCCAGGAATGTGCAGGTTAGGGTGGATTGGCCGTGCTAAATTGTCCCATAGTATCCAGGGATGTGCAGATTAGGGGGGATTGGCCGTGCTAAATTGTCCCATAGTGCCCAGGGATATGCAGGTTAGGGGGGATTGGCCGTGCTAAATTGCCCCATAGTGTCCAGGGATGTGCAGGTTAGGGGGGGATTGGCCGTGCTAAATTACCCATAGTGTCCAGGGGATGTGCAGGTTAGGGTGGATTGGCCGTGCTAAATTGTCCCATAATGTCCAGGGATGTGAAAGTTAGGGTGGATTGGCCGTGCTAAATTGTCCCATAGTGCCCAGGGATGTGCAGGTTAGGGTGGATCGGCCGTGCTAAATTGTCCCAATAGTGTCCAGGGATGTGCAGGTTAGGGTGAAATTGTCCCATAGTTACTAGGGATGTGCAGGTTAGGGTGGATTGGCAGTGCTAAATTGCCCCATAGTGTTCAGGGATGTGCAGGTTAGGGTAGATTGGCCGTGCTAAATTGCCCCATAGTGTTCAGGGATATGCAGGTTAAGGTGGGGTGGCTGTGATAAATTGTCCCATAGTGCCCAGGGATGTACAGGTTAGGGTGGATTGGCCGTCCTAAATTACCCATAGTGATTAGGGTGGGCGGTTTAGGGGGGATTAGCCATGCTAAACTGCCTGTAGTGCCCAGGGATGTGCAGGTTAGGGTGGATTGGCCGTGCTAAATTACCCATAGTGTTCAGGGATGTGCAGGTTAGGGTGGATTAGCCGTGCTAAACTGCCTGTAGTGCCCAGGGATGTACATGTTAGGGTGAATTGGCCATGCTAAATTACCCATAGTCCCCAGGGTGGGCAGGAAGGGGGGGTTAGCCAGGGGAAATGCAGGCTTACAGGGCTAGGGTAGGGATGGGGCTACATGGGATGCTCTTCAAAGGGTCGGTGTGGACTCGATGGACTAAATGGCCTGCTTCCACACTGTCGGGATTCTCTGACTCTTCTGTGAAAATGAAACAAAGAGCTGAATATCTGAAGTAAAAACAGGAACTGCTGGAACATTCAGTCAGGTCTGGCAACATCTGCGGGGAGAAAACATTTCAAGTTTGGTGACCCTGCTTCAGAATCAAACTCAAAACATTAACTTCCATTTTCTCTGCACAGATGCTGCCCAACATACCGAGCGTCTCCAGCAATTTCTTTTTTGTTTCTATGTTTTTGTTGTTCTTTGCAAGTGCTTCTTGTACCTATGGGTTCGTACATTTCAGGCAAGGAGTTCCCATTCTGGTGGACCGTAGTCAGGGAGAATGGACCAGGGACAGGTTAAAAATCTGCTCCTGATCAATAATGACAACTTGCACTTACATAGCATCTTTAACATAGGAAAGCACCTGGTTATTCAGACACGTTTTGAGGCAGCATCTTTGAGGGGAAAGAGTTAGAGAGAGAGAGAGAGAGAGAGAGAGAGAGAGTGAGAAAGAGAGAGAGAAAAGAGAGAGAGAAAAAGAGAGAGATAGAGCGAGAGAGAAAGAGAGAGACAGAGAGAGGTAGAGAGACAGAGAGAAAAAGAGAGAAACAGACAGAGAGATAGAGAGACAGAGAGAGGTAGAGAGAGGTTGAGAGTGACAGAGACAGAGAGAGAAAGAAAGAGAAACAGAGATAGAGAGGTAGAGACAGAGAGAGAAAGAAAGAGAGAAACAGAGAGAGAGAGATAGAGAAGTAGAGATAGAAAGAGAGACAGAGACGCGGGGGGGGGTGGGGGGAGAGAAAGAGATAGACAGAGAGAGAGAGAGAGAGAGAGAGAGAGACAGACAGACAGAGAGAGAGGAACTTTAGGAAGGGAATTCCAGATCTCAGGGCTACCAATGTTGGAGAAAAAGTAATTGGGGTGTGCTAGGGGCCAGAATGGGAGCACTGCAGAGACCTTGGGTGTTATGAGGCTGGATGAGGTTGTGGAGACAGGAAGACAGGGAAAGGGTGTGGATGGGGAGTGGGGAGGAGGTGAAATAGACATCATGAAAACAAGATTTGAGAGTTCTGAAACTGAGGCTTCAATGGACATAGAATCTGTTTAGTTCAGGGACAGGATACAGTGACTAGGTCTGAGCGAGGATAGGGATGGTAGAGTTTAGTGTGATCTCCTGCATAAGGGTTTGGGGACGGGGGGGGAGGAGAGAGAGAGAGAGAGAGAGAGAGAGAGAGACAGGAAGATGGCCAGGAGAGAACTGGAATAGGCAGAAGTGCCAAAGAAGCACAAGTGTGGATACGCCCCTGAAACTGCTCCCGTGTGTCCAGCTACGCACCCTTCCTTGTCTGCGTGGATTTCCTCCGGGTGCTCCGGTTTCCTCCCACAGTCCAAAGATGTGCAGGTCAGGTGAATTGGCCATGCCAAATTGCTCATAGTGGTAGGTGTATTAGACAGGGTAAATGTAGGGGAACGGGTCTGGGTGGATTACTCTTCGGAGGGTCAGTGTGGACTTGTTGGGCCGAAGGGCCTGTTTCCATACTGTAGAGACTCTAATCAAATTTCTAGCCTTGTAGGCAAAAGAGGAAAAATATCCTTGTCCACCCCCACCTCATCACTCATGGGAGAGATGTTTAAATGGCTCGTTCTGTCTTTCTTTCTCAAGCACTCCCCTGCATGTCCAAATCTACTCCTTCAGTCAGTCCACCAAACAGTTCTGCCGCCATTCCTTTCCCTTTTCGTTGCTGTGAAGCCATTCTGTTTACTACACTTACTAACACCGTTGTATCAGACTTTAGATTCCTGGTCCCCATGTGTCATAATTACAGGGTTTGGCCCCACCCTGAAACCGCTAAATGAACATCTATCATCTAAATGAGGCAGATCTCCTCATCAACGTGTGGAAAATCAACCTCCTGGGAGCAGCCCCATTGCCCTGGTGAGAGGTTATTTATAGAGCGTAAACAGGCTCCATTAGGTCACAAACACAGCTAAGCTGCCAAGCCCTGTCTCAGTAGGCCACGCTCATGCTTTAACCTGACAAGGCTGGGAGTTCAAACCCCTTCTCTAGAGACATAACGTGGGCTGTCACTTCTGTGCAGGATGGAGGCTAAGGATTGCAAATTCCCTTCTAAAACCCACTTCATCCTGACTTGGAGCCATATCACCATTCCCTCACGGTTGCTGAATCAAAATCCCTCCCTCACAGCACTGTCTACACCACCCAGACTACTGCAGTTCAAGAAAACAGCTCACCATAGTCAGAGGGAAATGGGTCTGAGTGGGTTACTCTTCAGAGGGTCAGTGTGGACTTGTTGGGCTGAAGGGCCTGTTTCCACACTGTAGGGAATCTAATCTATATATCAGCGTCTCCAGGGCAATTAGAGATGGGCATTAAATACTGGCCCGAAGGTGAGGACTGCAGATGCTGGAGATTAGTCGAGAGTGTGGTGCTGGAAAAGCACAGCAGGTCGGGCAGCATCCGAGGAGCAGCATCAAACAGATTCCTGATGAAGGGCTGTTGCCCGAAATGTCGACTCTCCTGCTCCTCGGATGCTGCCTGACCTGCTGTGGTGCTTTTCAAGCACAACACTCTCGACACTAAATGCTGAACCAGCTGGTAATGCCCACATCCCACAAAACAAAAAGTATGAGAAAACATCGCGACCGTTCGCTTGTCCACACAGTTTGTCAAAGTTGGGCAAAGCATTTTTGAGTGAGATCTACCCGGGGTAAGATCGCATGTGTGAGATCTACTGGCTCCTATGGTCACAGAGGCCCAGTTCATGGACTGGAACAGTACCTTGACTCTCATCCCGCTCAGGAAATTTGATCTGCACGTCATAGTCCCTGGTGATCTGCTGCACCTTGGAGCCCTTTAGTCCCATGACCGCTCGATGAAACCGCTGAGGGATCACGCATTCCAGGGTCACCTGGGCTTCCTAAAAAACAGACAGAAAAGGGTTAAAAAGAATCAGAAAACGAGGCCTTTTTACAGGGGTACTTTAAGTACAAAGTATTCTATATGTTGAAGTATGAGGTTTACTTAGAAGTGGAAGGGTAGATTTTAATTTTTATAGTAGGTAAAAACAAGGACTGCAGATGCTGGAACCCAGAGTCTAGATTAGAGTGGTGCTGGAAAAGCACAGCAGGTCAGGCAGCATCCGGGGAGCAGGAAAATTGACATTTCGGGCAAAAGCCCTTCATCAGGAATAGAGCTGATTGGAATATCAGGAATATTCCTGATGAAGGGCTTTTGCCCAAACGTCAATTTTCCTGCTCCCCGGATGCTGCTTGAACTGCTGTGCTTTTCCAGCATCACTCTAATCTAGACCTTAATTTTTACAGTTTCTAGTTTAGATACTGTAGTGTAGAAGCAGCACTTTTGGAGTACCGTGTGCAGCTCTGGTCACCCTGTCGTAGGAACGATATTACTAAATTGGAGAGGATGCAGAACAGATTTATCAGGATGTTACGGGATTCGAGGGTTTGAGCTATCAAGAGGATAGTCCTTTTTTTTTCCTGGAGTGTAGAGGTTGAGCAGGTGACCTTATAAAGGTCTGTAAAATCGCCCAAATGCCTTTTAAATGTTGCAATCGTACTAACCTCCACCACTTCCTCTGAGAGGCTAATTACAGATGGGCCATAAATGCAACCGTTGCCTGGGCAGCACGGTGGCTCAGTGGTTAGCACAGCTGCTTCAAAGCGCCAGGGACCTGGATTCAAATCCACCCTTGGATTGACTGTCTGGGTGGAGTATGCACATTCTCCCTCCGCGCGGGTTTCCTCCCACAGTCCAAAGATGTGCAGGTTAGGTGAATCTGGCCATGCTAAATTGCCCATAGTGTCCAAGGATGTGTAGATTTGGTGCACTAGTCAGGGGAAATAACTAATGGGTCTGGGTGGGTCAGTGTGAACCTGTTGGGCCAAATGGCCTATTTGCACACTGTGGGACTTCTATGATAAATAACAGTTGCAACCATTACCAGGGATGCCACATCCCATACAAACGTGAATAAATAAATGCTTCAGAAGACAGGGATCTGAACGAAATAGTCATTGTGACATAGAATCCCTACAATGTGGAAGCAGCCCATCTGAGTCCACACTGACCCTCCAAAGGGCAGCTGCCCCTACCTTGTATTTCCCATGGCCAGTTCACCTAACCTATACGTCTTTGGACTGTGGGAGGAAACCGGAGCACCCGGGGGAAACCCACGCAGACACGGGGAGAATGTGCAAACTCCACACAGATAGTCATCTGAAGGTGGAATCGAACCCGGATCCCTGGCACTGTGAGGTAGCAGTGCTAACCACTGAACCACCGTGCCACCCCAGAAGCTGGCCATTTGGCCCATCAGGTCAATGCTGGAAAGTAAAATTGAAATACTGTAATACATTCAATCCTGAATCCACTACCCAACGGAGTTCCCCGTTCAGTGTCTCTCAGTGATGCATTTCTGCCGAGTCAGTAGGTCGCCCTCTCACCTATGGGGGCTGGAACAATGCTGGTCCCCCACTGGAGGCTCAGCCAGGCAATACTGAGGGGCTGCTGCACTGTCCGAGGTGCCTTCTTTCAGATGTTAACCCGATCCCCCTAAACAGCCTGTTCAGCTGGGCACAGCAGACCACGAGGTGCCAAGCGAAGAAGGGGAGTTATTTTCGCCAATGTGTGCCACCATCCCGCATGAGATCCCAGTGTGTGGGATCTTGCTGTGCACGCACCGGCTGTTGCATCTGAGTCCCAGCAAGCCGGATCGCCCCTTGAGGCCATTAGTGGGAAATCTCTCTTCCTTTCCCTTATGCTTACCAGGTCTCCGATGATTTCCTGAATTCTCCGTTTAGCTGCCTCCACACAGTCCTTCGCCCCTTTCAGCACCACCCGGTCACTCTGGACCCCTGTGCGCGGGAAGCTGACTGTCACACCTCCGTACTCCTCTGCGATCTCGCGTAGCACTTGTCCCCTGCGCGCCACAAAGTGCCGGTGATATTTGGGGTCCACGATCATCAAGTCTTCAATCACGTTGTCCTGAGGGAAAAGAGTCGCAGAATTGAGGACACCGCTTAAAGCCGGGGCTGGGTCGGAAGCACTCCTTGACCACTTAAGAGGACCTCCAGGTGGTCTGAGGGGGTGGAGACCTCTCGAATACTGACCCGCTCCACGTGGAACAGCGGGCAATGCAGGATGCATGGCCGCAAAGTCTACGCTGGGAATTTTACCGGGTTCTCTCCACCCACTCCTGCATACCCATCGCATAGAATTCTGCAAGAAGAGGCTAATTTGTGAGCGAGTTTTGAGAAGGTTTGTAGCTCAGGTTGAGGTTCTAGATGTAGGTTTGCTCGCTGAGCTGGAAGGTTCATTTTCAGACAGAGGCTCAGCGAGCAAACCTACATCCAGAGGCAAATTTGTGACCATGCTGGCCAGGAATTAAGCTGTCCAGCCCGACACCATCTTTCAGCTTGCACAGAAACATAAATAATCACTTGATGGGACAGAACATAAACAATGCCAAAAAGAGACACCAAGTCTGCACTTTTTGTCTTCCATGTTTAAGAACTGAAAAACCAACTGAACTGACTAAAGTAAAACCAGGCAGGTAGACTCTAACTGGTCAGGACATTGCCATGGGGATGCAGCTGGGATCCGCTGTCTCAATAAGCCATTCTTGATGGAAACAAAACGCGGTGTGCGTACACATTCCATTTGCCTACGAAGAATAATGGCCTCTGTGTGAATAAATACATGGGGCATGTGCAAATGAATTACTCTGCAAGCCAGACTGATAATCTCAACTTGGTTTCCAGTATAGCTCTTAGTGCTGTCGGAATTATTTAGTAAATGTCAAACAGAATCATATCTAATGTTGCAAGTAATGGTCTGAGTTCCATTGCATGGGTCAGTTGAGCACAGTGGACTTGCAGATGGTCAGAAGGATGTTTTGTTCAGTACAGTTTACCAGGTGCTGGAACATATGGCCAACATAACTGGCATCACACTGGCATTGAAACTCATATACCACTAAACATATTTCTGGCCTGACAGCAGCATCCTGTTAGTGGAGAAGACCACTTGTGTGTTTGCTACAAAACAGCAGCATGACGGATGACTTATTTCACTACTTTTTGACACACCTTCCCCTTTCAGGGTAATCTGAGGGAGCCTTTCAGAAATGGAGAACACGAGGATACAATGAGCAGAATGGAGCAGGCTAAGAATGGTATACAATGGATGCACACAGGCCACACTGTATCTCAGTGAATGCGGTACATGCCTCTGAGTCAGAAAGTCATGGGTTCAAGTCCAAAACTAGGGACAAGGGCACAAAATCCTGACTGCCATTCCCAATGCCAACAGTGAGGGAACTCTCCAGCATTGCCTGATGTACGCAATGTTAAATCAAGGCCCATTACCCCTCAAGGTCGGTCAATGCAAAAGATCTCACAAAAAAAGTATCCTCCCTGCTCTCCTGAACCTCTATTGACACCTCAACCAATACATTGGGAAGACAGCTTCATCGCTATTTGTGACAGCTTGCTTTGCATGAAGTGGGCACGTTTCCTACAAACTAAAACTTCATAGTCTAGAGACTGTACAAGGACATTGGTGAGGCCACTTTTGAATACTGTGTTCAATTCTGGCTCTCCGCAATGGGAAAGATGTTGTTAAGCTTGAGAGGGTGTGGAAAAGGTTTGCAAGAATGTTGTTGGGGTTGGAGAGTTTGAGCTACAGACTGAGAGGCCTGGGACTATTTTCCCTGGAGTATTGGAGGCTGAGGGGTGACCTTGTAGAGGTTTATAAAATAATTAAGGGCATGGATAAGGTGAACAGCCAAGGTCTTTGCCCCAGAGTAGGTGAGTCCAAAACTAGAGGGCATTGGTTTAAGGTGGGCAGGGAAAGATTTAAAAGGGACTTAAGGGCTAACTTTTTCATGCAAAGGGTAGTGCGTGTATGGAATGAGCTGCCAGAGGAAGTGGTGGAGGCTGGCACAATTGCTACATTTTAAAGGCGTCAAGAATGGTATATGAAGAGAAGGATTTGGAGGGATATGGGCCAGATTAATGTAGGATATCTGGTCAGCATGGACGAGTTGGACCGAAGGGTCTGTTTCTGTGCTGTACAGCTCTATGACTCTAAGTGCTTTTGGACGCCCTAAGATTGTATAAAATACAACTTCCTTCCTAACAATGAGGTGAGGATAATTAACAGAGGGAACTTACCAGGTTCTTAATAAGAATCTCCAATTCTTTATGTGCCTGCTTTATTGCTTCTTCTTTTCCGACGATGGTGATGAGCTCTTGGTCCCTATCGTCTGCCGCGGGGAAGATGATGCGGGCTCCCGTGCGGTCTCGCACCCTGCGGATGTTGCCGCCGCCCCTCCCGATGAGAAATTTGTGGTATTCCGGTTTGGCGTGTAGCTCTACAGTGCAGTTGTTGATTTGCTGCAGGAGTGGAGAAGGAATCGAGAACGGAACGCTTGCAATCAGGATAAAAACGAAGAACCGCAGACGCAGGAATCGTGAAAAGCAAAACAGGAGTGCTGGGGAAACTCAGCGGGCCTAGTAGCATGGAGTCATAGAGATGTACAGCATGGAAACAGACCCTTCGGTCCAACCCGTCCATGCCGACCGGATATCCCAATCCAATCTAGTCCCACTGTGGAGAGAGAAGCAGAATTCTGTTTCTCTCTCTGCACTTCCTACATGTACTTAATCGCAAACCTCTCCTGCTGATGACACTGGGAGGATTAATTGTAAAGTTCTACCAGACAAAGCTTGCTTGGACAAGTCCTGTATCATCCTGCTTTACTTTGAATCCTCTCCATTAATCTACTGTACACCCCCATTAATTAAACTAAGGATCCCATACGCTTTCAATCAGCCTTTTTGATGAGTTCTGAGAGACAAGTATGAATACATAGTATTGATTTTTGTTTTGTACTTTCTTGTGGGATGTGGGCCTGCATTTCTTGCCCATCCCTAGTTGCCCTTCAGAAGGTGGTGGTGAGCTGCCTTCTTCAACAGCCACAGTCCTTGTACTGCAGGTCGAACCACAATGCCCTTCGGGAGGGAATTCCGGGATTTTGACCCAGCGACAGTGTAGAAACAGCCAATATATTTCCAACCCAAAAATCACACAACACCGCCTTATCATCCAACAGGTTTATTTGAAAACACAAACTTTCGGACCCTCGCTCCTTCTTCAGGTGTTAGTGAGCGAGCGAGGCTCAGAAAGCTAGTGTCTTCAAATAAATCTGATGGACTGTAACACGGTATTGTGTGATTGTTAACTTGGTCCACCCCAGTTCAACACCGGCACCTCCACAATATATTTCCAAGTCATGATGGTGAACGGCTTGGAGGGGAGCTTTTGCAGGTGAGTGACGTCCCCATATATCTGCTGCCCTTCGCCTTCAAGATGGAAGTGGTCATGGGTTTAGAAGGTGCTGCCTGAGGAGTTTTGCTAAGTTCCTGCGTGCATCTTGTAGACAGTACACATTACTGCTACTGAGCGTCAGTGGTGGAAGGGGTGGATGTTTGTGGGCATGGCACCAATCAAGCGGGCTGCTTTGTCCTGGATGGTGTCGAGCCTCTTGTTGGAGCTGCCCCCATCCAGGTAAAAGATTGGAAAGGTAGTGCAGGGGAGGAGAGATAACTAGACCTGTGTGCACTACCCCTAAGCCGCCAGCAAACAGGTTCAGCACGATGCTGAGTGAAAACTTAAACAAGTGCAGTAATGCTGCTGATAAATCATCTAATTCTGTCTTGGTGCAAATTGGACCTCCGCTGAGATTTTTCTCTGCTTCCTGCTGTATTAAGTTAAAAATCACACAACACCAGGTTATAGTCCAACAGGTCTAATTGGAAACACACTAGCTTTCAGAGTGTCGCTCCTTCATCAGGTGATAGTGCGATACTCTGAAAGCTAGTGTGTTTCCAAATAAACCTGTTGGACTATAACCTGGTGTTGTGTGATTTTTAATTTTGTACACCCAGTCCAACACCGGCGTCTCCAAATCCTGCTGGATTGTATTTGCTATACACTCTGAAGTCCAAAACTGCAGTGGGCCTGGACAATGCTAATTTCTTAAACAATAATGGAATCAGACTGAAAAGGCCACCATGAGGTCAGTCAAAGTGCCACACGCAATCCTTCACATCCCACCATTTGTTGCTTCTGGTAACTGAAACTTCTCAGGAACAAAATAAAAATTATCTGATCAAATATTGTCTCTTCTGTTCTTTTAAGAGTTTAGATTAGATTAGATTCCCTACAGTGTGGAAACAGGCCCTTCAGCCCAACCAGTCCACACCGACCCTCCGAAGAGTAACCCACCCAGGCCCATTTCCCTCTGACTAATGCACCTAACATCAAGGGCAATTTAGCACGACCAATTCACCCTAACCTGCACATGCTTCTTCCTACAGCCTGCCCCTTCAAGATTTTGACCTACTACGTCCTTAAGTGATTCAGTGTCAAATTTTATTGCACAGCCCTTCTGTCTTGCACTTGGGGATGTGAAAGGTGCTATGTAAGTTAACAATGTGACTGGCATACCTTCTCCTCAGCCAGTTGAAGCAGCTGTTTCCTTGCTTTCTCCACTTCCTCGACAGGACCCCTGATGGTGACTTTGTCGCTGCCTGAGCCTTCAGAAGGGAAATGGATGTGCACCCCTCCACATTCCTCCATCAGTGACCGGACCAGACGCCCCTTAGCACCAATCAGAGAGTTGTGCAGTTTGGCAGGGATCAAAACATCCACCTCTTTGATATTCGCCTAAAGCCAACACAACGGCAATTAAAGAGAGACAAACTACACATGTGTGTGCGCGCACACGGATATACTCAAAAATACCATACAGCTGCCAATAATGAACTACTGCATTAAGAACGCATCTCAAAAAGGTATTGAGGAAGGTCCCATGTTCAACTTGCAGAGTGTGCACAATTAGTGCAGGGGTTTAATCAAACTGAGGGCGACTAGAGCAGGCCATTGTCTGAGGTCTCACTGCCAAGACAATACAGTAAATGCATGTCTCAGTGACCAAAATATCAGGGGAGGTGAGAATGTTAGATTGTAACTCCAAATCTCACCAATATCTGCAAAACACCATGTTATACACTGACAGATCAATCTTCAGCAGTACTATACCACAGTGATACACATTGACAGACCTGAATACACCAGTACTATACCACAGTGTCATTCAGTGACAGATCTGTCTCCACCAGTACTATACCCCAGTGTTATAAGTGATAGACATGTCGCCATCAGTCCTGTACCCTAGTGTAAGACAGTGGCACACCTGTCCCCACTAGTACTGTACCCCAGTGTTATACAGTGACAGACCCGTCCCAATCAGTACTATACCCCAGTGTTAGATAAGTGATAGACCTGTCCCCACCGGTACTGTATCCCAGTGTTATACAGTGACAGACCTGTCCCCACCGGTACTGGACACCAGTGTTATACAGTGACAGACCTGTCCCCACCAGTACTGTACCCCAGTGTTATACAATGACAGACCTGTCCCCACCAGTACTGTACGCCAGTGTTATACAGTGACAGACCTGTCCCCACCAGTACTGTACCCCAGTGTTATACAGTGACTAACCTGTCCCACCAGTACTGTACCTCAGCGTTATACTGTGACAGACCTGCCCCAACCAGTACTGTATGCCAGTGTTATACAGTGACAGACCTGTTCCCACCAGTATTGTACCCCAGTGTTGTACAGTGACAGACCTGTCCCCACCAGTACTGTACACCAGTGTTATACAGTGACTAACCTGTTCCACCAGTACTGTACCCCAGCGTTATACAATGACAGACCTGCCCCCACCAGTACTGTATGCCAGGGATATAGTGATAGACCTGTCCTCACCAGTTCTGTATCCCAGTGTTATACAGTGACAGACATGTCACCCCCAGTACTGTACCCCAGTGTTATACAGTGACAGACCTGTCACCCCCAGTACTGTACCCCAGTGTTATACAGTGACAGACCTGTTCCCACCAGTACTGTACCCCAGTGTTATACAGTGACAGACCTGTCCCCACCAGTACTGTACCCCAGTGTTATACAGTGACAGACCTGTTCCCACCAGTACTGTACCCCAGTGTTATACAGTTACTAACCTGTCCCACCAGTACTGTACCCCAGCGTTATACTGTGACAGACCTGCCCCCACCAGTACTGTATGCCAGTGTTATACAGTGACGGACCTGTCCCCACCAGTACTGTACCCCAGTGTTATACAGTGACAGACCTGTCCCCACCAATACTGTACCCTAGTGTTTACAGTGACAGACCTGTCCCCACCAGTACTGTACCCCAGTGTTATACAGTGATAGACCTGTCCCCACCAGTACTGTACCCCAGTCTTGTACAGTGACATATCTGCTCACACCAGTACTATACCCCAGTGTTATACAGTGACAGACCCGTCCCCACCAGTACTGTACCCCAGTGTTATACAGTGACAGACCCATCCCCACCAGTACTGTACCCCAGTGTTATACAGTGACAGACCTGTCCCCATCAGAACTGTACCCGTGTTATACAGTGACAGACATGTCCCCACCAGTACTATACCCCAGTGTTATACAGTGACAGACCTGTCCCCACCAGTACTGTACCCCAGTGTTATAGTGACAGACTTGTTCCTACCAGTACTGTATGCCAGTGTTATACAGTGACAGACCTGTCCCCACCAGTACTGTACCCCAGTGTTATACAGTGATAGACCATTCCCCACCAGTACTGTACCCCAGTGTTATACAGTGACATATCTGCTCACACCAGTACTGTACCCCAGTGTTATACAGTGACAGACCTGTTCCCACCAGTACTGTACCCTGGTGTTATACAGTGACGGACCTGACACCACCAGTACTGTACCCCAGTGTTATACAGCAACAAACCTGTTCCTATCGGTACTGTACCCCAGTGTTATACAGTGACAGCCCTGTTTCCACCAGTACTGTACCCCAGTGTTATACAGTGACAGACCCGTCCCCACCAGTACTGTACCCCAGTGTTATACAGTGACAGACCCATCCCCACCAGTACTGTACCCCAGTGTTTTACAGTGACAGACCTGTCCCCATCAGTACTGTACCCGTGTTATATAGTGACAGACATGTCCCCACCAGTACTGTATCCCAGTGTTAGACAGTAACTGACCTGTCCCCACCAGTACCGGACACCCAGTGTTATACAGTGACAGACCAGCCCCCACCAGTACTGTACCCCAGTCTTATACAGTGACTGGCCTGTCCCCACCACCAGTACTGTACCCCAGTGTTATACAGCAACAGACCTGTCCCTATCGGTACTGTACCCAGTGTTATACAGTGATAGACCTGTCCCCATCAGTACTGTACCCCAGTGTTATACACTGACAGACCTGTCCCCATCAGTACTGTATCCCAGTGTTATACAGTGACAGACCTGTCCCCACCAGTACTATACCCCTGTATTATACATTGACAGACCTGTCCCCATCAGTACTGTACCCCAGTGCTATACAGCGACAGACCTGACATCACCAGTACTGTACCCCAGTGTTATACAGTGACAGACCTGTTCACACCAGTACTGTATCCCAGTGTTATACAGTGACAGACCTGTCCCCACCAGTACTGTACCCCAGTGTTATACAGTGACAGACCTGTCCCCACCAGTACTGTATCCTAGTGTTATACAGTGACAGACCTGTTCCCACCAGACAGTACCCCAGCATTATATAGCAACAGACCTGTCCCCATCAGTACTGTAACCCACTGTTATACAGTGACAGACCTGTCCCCACCAGTACTGTCCCCCAGTGTTATACAGTGACAGACCTGTCCCCACCAGTACTGTACCCAGTATTATACAGTGACAGACCTGTCCCCACCAGTACTGTAACCCACTGTTATACAGTGACAGACCTGTTCACACCAGTACTGTACCCCAGTGTTATACAGTGACAGACCTGTTCACACCAGTACTGTACCCCAGTGTTATACAGTGACAGACCTGTTCCCACCAGTACTGTATCCCAGTGTTATACAGTGACAGACCTGTTCACACCAGTACTGTACCCCAGTGTTATACAGTGACAGACCTGTCCCCACCAGTACTGTACCCCAGTGTTATACAGTGACAGACCTGTCCCCACCAGTACTGTACCCAGTATTATACAGTGACAGACCTGTCCCGACCAGCACTGTATCCGTGTTATACAGTGACAGACCTGTCCCCACCAGTACTGTATCCCAGTGTTATACAGTGACAGACCTGTCCCCACCAGTACTGTACCCAGTATTATACAGTGACAGACCTGTCCCGACCAGCACTGTATCCGTGTTATACAGTGACAGACCTGTCCCCACCAGTACTGTATCCCAGTGTTATACAGTGACAGACCTGTCCCCACCAGTACTGTACCCCAGTGTTATACAGTGACAGACATGTCCCCGTCAGTACTGTACCCCAGTGTTTACAGTAACAGACCTGTCCCCACCAGTACTGTACCCCAGTGTTAAACAGTGACAGACCTGTTCACACCAGTACTGTATCCCAGTGTTATACAGTGACAGACCTGTCCCCACCAGTACTGTACCCCAGTGTTATACAGTGACAGACCTGTCCCCACCAGTACTGTACCCCAGTGTTATACAGTGACAGACCTGTTCCCACCAGACAGTACCCTAGCATTATATAGCAACAGACCTGTCCCTATTGGTAGTGTAACCCACTGTTATACAGTGACAGACCTGTCCCCACCAGTACTGTCCCCCAGTGTTATACAGTGACAGACCTGTCCCGACCAGCACTGTATCCGTGTTATACAGTGACAGACCTGTCCCCACCAGTACTGGACCCAGTGTTATACAGTGACAGACCTGTCCCTGCCAGTACTGTACCCCAGTGTTATACAGTGACAGACATGTCCCCATCAGTACTGTACCCCAGTGTTTACAGTAACAGACCTGTCCCCACCAGTACTGTACCCCAGTGTTAAACAGTGACAGACCGGTCCCCACCAGTACTGTACCCCAGTGTTATACATTGACAGACCTGTCCCCACCAGTACTGTACCTCAGTGTTATACATTGACAGACCTGTCCCCACCAGTACTGTACCCCAGTGTTTTCCAGGGACAGACCTGTCCCCACCAGTACTGTACCCCAGTGTTTTCCAGGAACAGACCTGTCCCCACCAGTACTGTACCCCAGTGTTATACAGTGACAGACCTGTTCCCACCAGTACTGTACCCCAGTGTTATACAGGGACAGACCTGTTCCCACCAGTACTGTACCCCAGTGTTATACAGTGACAGACCTCTCCCCATCAGTACTGTACCCCAGTGTTATACAGTGACAGACCTGTCCCCACCAGTACTGTACCCCATTGTCATACAGTCACAGACCTGTCCCCACCAGTACTGTACCCCAGTGTTATACAGGGAGAGACCTGTCCCCACCAGTACTGTACCCCAGTGTTATACAGTGACAGACCTGTCCCCACCAGTACTGTACCCCAGTGTTATACAGTGACAGACCTGTCCACACCAGTACTGTACCCCAGTGTTATACAGGGACAGACCTGTCCCCACCAGTACTGTACCCCAGTGTTATACAGTGACAGACCTGCCCCACCAGTACTGTACCCCAGTGTTATACAGTGACAGACCTGTCCCCACCAGTACTGTACCCCAGTGTTATACAGGGACAGACCTGTCCCCACCAGTACTGTACCCCAGTGTTATACAGTGACAGACCTGCCCCCACCAGTACTGTACCCCAGTGTTATACAGTGACAGACCTGTCCCCACCAGTACTGTACCCCAGTGTTATACAGGGACAGACCTGTCCCCACCAGTACTGTACCCCAGTGTTATACAGTCACAGACCTGTCCCCACCAGTACTGTACCCCAGTGTTATACAGTGACAGACCTGTCCCCACCAGTACTGTACCCCAGTGTTTACAGTAACAGACCTGTCCCCACCAGTACTGTACCCCAGTGTTTACAGTAACAGACCTGTCCCCACCAGTACTGTACCCCAGTGTTATACAGTGACAGACCTGTCCCCACCAGTACTGTACCCCAGTGTTATACAGTGACAGACCTGTCCCCACCAGTACTGTACCCCAGTGTTATACAGTGACAGACCTGTCCCCACCAGTACTGTACCCCAGTGTTATACAGGGACAGACCTGTCCCCACCAGTACTGTACCCCAGTGTTATACAGTCACAGACCTGTCCCCACCAGTACTGTACCCCAGTGTTATACAGTGACAGACCTGTCCCCACCAGTACTGTACCCCATTGTTATACAGTCACAGACGTGTTCCCACCAGTACTGTGCCCCAGTGCTCTTTCTCATGGTCCTTTGGCTCTCTATCTTTGACCTTCACCCTTCATCAACTCTACCACCATCGGAGCTCTTTGCTTCTGCCCTGTCACTGCCTGAAAGCTTACAGCTCTGTTCCTTGCTCTTTCAAGCCTTCTCCAACTGCTTGAGCTACCACTCCCAACGCTTCCTGTATGTGTGCGTGTGTGCGCTTGCCAATATCCTGCAATATACATTCCAAGCCTTCAGAAAGAAAACAGGTTGTGGAGCTGCCGCAGTGGACAGGGATGCTCCCGGTCTGATGTACCAGCTCGCGCTGAATGGCCAGGATCCGATCCCGGGCAGCTTCACAATTCGCTTTCTTCCCCGTGATGAGGATCACTTCGGAGTTGCTGTTCTCTGTTGGGAGGTCGATCTTGGTGTTTGTTTCTTCACGGATCTGGGAAAGAATGGCAGAGTCAGAGGAAATCCTAAGAGCTTCAGAAATAGGAGCAGGATGAGGCCATTCAGCCCATTGAACCTGCTGCACCGATTCAATAAGATCATGAGGCCATTCAGCTCATCGAACCTGCTGCACCGATTCAATAAGATCAGGACTGATCCACCTTTCCTTCCTGCCACCCACGCCCATAACCTCTGACTTGCTTGTCCATCAGTGTGGAGTTTGCACATTCTCCCTGCGTCTGCGTGGGTTTCTTCCCACAGTCAAAATAATTGCAGGTTAGGGTGAATTGGCCGTGCTAAATTGCCCATAGTGTTAGGTGCCTTAGTCAGAGGGAAATGGGTCTGGGTAGGCTACTCTTCAGCGGGTCAGTGTGGACTGGTTGGGCCGAAGGGCCTGTTTCCACACTGTGGGGAATCTCATCTAATCTAATAATCGATCGAACTCAGCTGAGCCTGCTCAACTCTACGGGATCGGGAATCCCAAACAGTAACAACCTTACAAAGAAGCCATTGGTTCCTAACTCTGTCTTAACTCGTTATTTTGAAACTGTGTTACCTGGTTCTCGACTCTAAACATTTTCTCAGCATTTGCCTTGTCAAGCCCCCTCAGAACTTTCCATGTTTCAAAATGATCTCCTCCTGCTCTTCAAATAAGTACGGGTCAAATGTGCTCAGGTTTTTCTCTTAAGACAAAGCTTTTTCCAAGGTATCAGCCTAGGGATAAGGAACTTCTCAAGTGAGGAGACCAAAACTGTCCACAATACTCCAGTGTATTGTCACCAATACACGACACTGTACGGTTGCAGCATCAGCACTTTTATACTCCATCCTCTTGCAATAAAGACCAAGTAACGCTCATACCGTTTATTATGGTCACCGAGGTGTGGGAGACTCAATCAGTAACAGGGCATAGCAAAGGGGAGCTGAGAAAAGTCGAAGCATGAGAGGAAGTGAAGTCTTTCAGACTCTCATGGAGGTATGTGAAAGGAAAAAGGAGGCTATTCGGCCCATTGATTCTCTGCAGAGCAATGTCGTCAGTCCCATTCCCTGGTTCAACCTGTGTGAGAGATGCTCTAGCTGGGGTTGGGGTTAAGCAAGCGCAGAGGCAAAGGAACCCCCCCTGGAGCACCAGTGGAGGAATGCTCCCCTCCATGTATATCCCACTTTGACCTTGTTGAACTCAGCATCACCCCACCCAGGGACCTGCCAACCTGGTCCCAGTGATACTCCTCTGATTGGGCCCACTTGACCGCAGTTCCAGCAGTGGCCACCATTCCCACCTGGCACCACTGGAGCTACAAGCCTTCCTGCTGTCTCACTGGCTCACTCGCACTGTCTAATGACGGACATGTTCCTGGGAAAGTGGTGAAGGTCTTGCAGGGTTAGGGGTAGGGACAAGCTCCTCCCTGGAATTTGAGCCGGATGTGGTGGTTAGGCCTCACAGCGCCAGAGACCCGGGTTCAATTCCCGCCTCAGGCGACTGACTGTGTGGAGTTTGCACATTCTCCCCGTGTCTGCGTGGGTTTCCTCCGGGTGCTTCGATTTCCTCCCATAGTCCAAAGATGTGCAGGTCAGGTAAATTGGCCATGCTAAATTGTCCGTAGTGTTAGGTAAGGGGTAGATGTAGGGGTATGGGTGGGTTGCACTTCGGTGGGTCGGTGTGGAGTTGTTGGGCCGAAGGGCCTGTTTCCACACTGTAAGTAATCTAATCTAATTGCAGTTGTATATAAGGTGCGAGGATGGGATTGCAACACCTGCACAACATCCAACCCGTGAACTCCCAGACAGCACAAAGGCAAAATCCTTGCAAATGTTTACAATGCTGGGCAGGCTGAACTTTGTTGGGGCAGATAATACTGTATTGCTTGATGGATGAAACCAAGGTGGGTTAGGAATTAGGAACAAGAGCAAGTCACTTAGCCTCTCAATTGCTCGGCAATTCAATAAGATCGTGGCTGGTCTGATTGTTACCTCAACTGTACATTCCCAGCTAACTCTGAGAACCTCTTGCCTCCTTGCTGATCAAGTAGATATCCTGCCTTGCTTTAAAGACTCTCTGCCATCACCTTTTGAGGGCGAGAGCTGCAAAGAGACACAAACCTCTGAGAAAAAAATTACTCCTTATCTTAAATGGGCGATCCCTTATATTGAAACCGTGAGTAGCAATAGGCCATTCATCCCATTGGCTCTGCTCCAACATGCATCAGGTTTCGGGGTGATGGTGGGAATCACTTGTTCATACACAGGGAAAGGGAGATCGGAATCACAAATTCTCCCAACTACGGTGGCTCAGTGGTAAGCACTGCTGCCTCATGGCACCAGGGACCTGGGTTCGATTCCACCCTCGGGCGACTGTCTGTGCAGAGCTTGCATGTTCTTCCCTGTGTCTGTTTGAGTTTGCTCCGGTTTCCTCCCACAATTCCAAAGATGTGCAGGCTAGAGAGGATTGGCCAGACTATGGTGGCCAGAAATGTGCAGGCTAGGTGGATTAGCCATGAGAAATATTGGGTAGGGGTCTGGAGGGGCGGTGATGACTCGATGGGCCGGATGGCCTGCTTCCACACTGTAGGGATTCTATATAAAACAAAAAAAATCATGGCTAGTCTTCTACTTGAACACCCTCTTCCTACACTCTCCCTTGACACTTTCAATCTTTGGAAATCTATTGATCTCTGCCTTGAACATAATCTGATAATAATGCCAGTGTAGAGAGTGTGGTGCTGGAAAAGCACAGCAGGTCAGGCAGCATCCGAGGAGCAGGAAAATCGACATTTCAGGCATAAACCCTTCATCAGCAATTTTTGAAAAGTCCTGATGAAGGGCTTATGCCCGAAACATCGATTCTTTTGCCCCTCGGATGCTGCCTGACCTGCTGTGCTTTTCCAGCACCACACTCTCGACTCTGATATCCAGCATCTGCAGTCCTCACTTTCTCCTCCCTGATAATGCCAGAACCATTCACCGAATGGGGAGTGCCACGGTGCCTGGCGCACTGCCCCCCCCCCCCCCCCCCCCCCGAACCGGCACCCGCATGCCAACATCAGAATCTTTTTCTGCAAAGGCCCAGGGAAGATTGTTGTAAAGGGACAAGGAGAACTTCTTCAAGGACCCGCACCAATCAACCCCGCCGCCCCGTGGCCGAACATTTCAACTCCCGCCCCCCCCCCCCAGCCAACGCCAACCCTGCCAAGAACATGCAGGTCCTGGGCCTCCTCCACCGCTACTCCCTCACCACCCGACACCTGGAGGAACAACACCTCATCTTCTGCCCCAGAACACTTCAACCCCCGGGCATCAATGTGGACTTCACCAGTTTCCTCATTTCCCCTCCCCCCACCTTACCCCAGTTCCAACCTTCCAGTTCAGCACCATCCCCATGACCTGTCCCACCTGTCAATCTGCCTTCCCACCTATCCACTCCACCCTCCTCTCCGACCTATCACCCTTACCCCCACCTCCATCCACCTATTGTAATCTTAGCTACCTTCTCCCCAGCCTCCCCGCTCCCCCCCCCAACCCCTTCCATTTATCTTTCCACCCTGGAGGCTCCCAGCCTTATTCCTGATGAAGCACTTTTGCCCGAAACGTCGATTTTCCTGCTCCTCGGATGCTGCCTGACCTGCTGTGCTTTTCCAGGACCACTCTAC
The DNA here is from genome assembly GCF_047496795.1 of Chiloscyllium punctatum. Lineage (NCBI taxonomy): Eukaryota > Metazoa > Chordata > Chondrichthyes > Orectolobiformes > Hemiscylliidae > Chiloscyllium > Chiloscyllium punctatum. The sequence goes on from NC_092759.1 coordinate 269,484, forward strand.
TCTAGACTCTGATCTCCAGCATCTGCAGTCCTCACTTTCGCCATCCTTGGAAGAGGATTCGCAGTGAGGTTAAAATCCCAGGCAGAAGTGGGTACTGCGGCTTTTGGCCGAAACGTCAATTTTCCTGCTCCTCGGATGCTGCCTGACCTGCTGTGCTTTTCCAGCGCCACTCTAATCTTGACTCTAATCTCCAGCACCTGCTTCTCCAGTACCCACTTCTGCCCAGTTACGATTGGTTGAGGCTAGTCACTGGCACCAGAATAACTCAAATGCTCTATAGCTACAGTGGAAAATGCTCGGTTCGACTCGCAGGCCTCTGTCCATCACTCATCAATCCCACCCTGTCGTCACATTCTTAGCAGAGGAGCATCAAAGGTAGACAAGTAGGAGGGTGGGAGAACACAACATCAGAAGATGGAGAAGCCGACGTTTCGGATGTAACCCTGTCCACCCGAAACCCAGCGCACCCCTCTCAGGTTCTCCACCTCTCCTGATGCTGCCTGCCTTGCCCAGCCTCCTGCTGGGATTCCCACATCTGCGGTTTTCTTTTTGTCTCCAGCATTCTTGGCATAATCTTACAGAGCTTCCCCTTAAACATATCAAAACAACTCTTTTCAATCCTCGAAGGGCTGGATTCTTTTTTAGTTCTACTCTCTAGAAAGCAAGTATTTTCCATCGCAGCTTCTGTTTTTCTCTTCTTCTGCTAACATGAGAGATTCAAGAGAGAGAAAACACAATTCGGTGGCTTTAGGAACGAATCAATGGGGGGTTGAGTAATTGGAGCTGCACAGACCACTAAACAGGATTCGTCTCCGGCCTGTGTAAAGGCCAGGTGCAGCATTTCAAACAACTTCACTGCCCCTCAGGTAGGGAAGGCATGAGGCAAATAACCCACCCTACGTTAATTTCTCCTCTCAGAAGAAAAACATTACCAAACAAGCGCATTCCCAGACAAAATAAAACCCAAAGAACTGCGGATGCTGGAAATCAGAAACTAAATCAGAAATTGCTGGGAAAACTGAACTGAAGAAGGCTTGCCGGTTTTGAAAGGTTAACTCTGCACTTGCTCCACAGATGTTGCCAGACCAGCTGAGTTTTGCCAGCAATTTCTGTTCTTGATTGAACGTGGGATGGCACGGTGGCGCAGCGGTTAGCACTGCTGCCTTGCAGCACCAGGGACCCGGGTTTGATTCCACCTTCGGGTGACACATCTGTGTGGAGTTTGCTTGCTCTCCCCCGTGTCTGCGTATGTTGCTTCCGGGTGCTCCACAGTCCAAAGATGTGGAGGTTAGGTGGATCGGCCATGCTAAATTGCCCTGTTGTATCCCATGTTGTGCAGGTTAGGTGGATCGGCCATGCTAAATTGCCCATAGTGTCCTGTATTGCGCAGTCCAGTTGGATTAGCCATGGGAAATGCAGGGTTATAGGGAAGGAGTGGGTCTGGGTGGGATGTCCCTCAGAGGGTCAGTGCTGACTTGAGGGGCTGAATGGCCGGCTTCCACACTGTCGGGGTTCTATTTATTCCCCACCCTTAGTTGCACTCAATGGGGGGACTCTCAGATCTTTTGTCTGAACACTGCAGCCTGCGTGGTGAACATGCTTTTAGATGTTAATTATGTTCAGATGATGGGCATTAACTAGGGGGCCACTGAGCTCCTATGCATGGGAAGAGCCCAAAACTGATTGTTGGGCTTGGATGTGTATACATTCGCTTTGTATATCTGTGAATAAAAGCCTACAGGTCATCGAGTCATTGACAGTACCGAAAGAGACCATTCAGCCTATTGAGGCCATGCTAGCTCTCTGCACAGCAATCCAGTCAGCCTTAGGAGAAACCTGCGCACCCCTCTCAGGTTTGTACCTTTTTGATGTTGGCTCCTCCTTTACCGATTATGTTCTTGTGGAACTGCTTGAAGATGGGGATGGAGACTGAGTAGCTGTTCTCAATCTGGGGATGGCAAAGATCAAGAGAAAAGAAAAATGGCTCAGAAGGTGAACTTCTAGTCAAGGTGGGGAATGACACTGTTTGAGATGCACTTTCAGAAGCGTTCACACTACACGAGTTTCCCAGGGAGAGACAGAGAGATAGAAATAAAGTTGATCATTCAGGTTGGGGACCTCTCATCAGGACAGAAATATTCATTCTGTTTCTGTCCTCAGGATTGTACGGCAACTGCTCTGCCCAAGTCTGTAAGAAACTACAGAGAGCCATGAGCACAGCCCACACAAGCCAACCTTCCATCTATTGACTCCATCTGTACATTCCGCTGCCTCAGGTAGGCAGCCAACATCATCAAAGACCCCTCCCACCCCGGTTATGATCTCTTCCAACCTCTTCCATCGGGCAGAAAATACAAAAGCTTAAACGCACTAAAAGCTTAAACAGGCTAAAGAACAGTTTCTACCCCGCTGCTATCAGATTCTGGATGGACCTCTCAAATTTCAAATTTAATGTTGACCTCGCTCTTTGAGCACCTTCTCTGCAGCTGGAACATAGTATTTCTTGCTCTGTCCCATTACCGTAATGCTTATGTACGGTATGAGCTGCCTGTACTGCATGCAAAACAAAACTTTTCACTTCAAGGTTTGGGAGAAGATTTGTAGCTCAGGTGCTCGTTGTTGTGGTTCTGTTCGCCGAGCTGGGAATTTGTGTTGCAAATGTTTCGTCCCCTGTCCAGGTGACATCCTCAGTGCTTGGGAGCCTCCTGTGAAGCGCTTCTGTGCAGTTTCAGAGACAGGCATTTATAGTGGCCTGTCTCTGCCGCTACCGGTTGTCAGTTCGAGCTGTCCGCTGTAGTGGCCGGTATATTGGGTCCAGGTCGATGTGTTTGTTGATAGAGTCTGTGGATGAGTGCCATGCCTCTAGGAATTCCCTGGCTGTTCTCTGTTTGGCTTGCCCTATAATGGTAGTGTTGTCCCAGTCGAACTCATGTTGCTTGTCTTCTGCGTGCGTGGCTACTAAGGATAGCTGGTCATGTCGTTTCGTGGCTAGTTTGTGTTCATGTATACGGATCGTTAACTGTCTACCATTATAGGGCAAGCCAAACAGAGAACAGCCAGGGAATTCCTAGAGGCATGACACTCATCCACAGACTCTATCAACAAACACATTGACCTGGACCCAATATACCGGCCACTACAGCGGACAGCTCGAACTGACAACCGGAAGCGGCAGAGACAGGCCACTATAAATACCGGAGGAAACAGCACAGAAGCGCTTCACAGGAGGCTCCCAAGCACTGAGGATGTCACCTAGACAGGGGACGAAACGTTTGCAAGACAAATTCCCAGCTCGGCAAACAGAATCACAACAAAACTTTTCACTGTACCGAGGTACATGTGACAAATATAAATCAAATCAAAGGCTCCCAATCTTCTGAGTATTTCCAGTATTCTACAGCATACAGTACAGAAACAGACCCTTTGGTCTAACTTGTCCATGCCGACTAGATATCCTAAATTAATCTAGTCCCATTTGGCCCGTATCCCTCTAAACCCTTTACATTCTGATGTGTTTCAAATGTTGCAACTGTAGCTTTCATATCTATAATATTTTGCTGTTAGTTATGTGGTATTAAGAAGCTTGATGGGAAAAAAGCCACAGCCCATTCAGATTTCCCTGATAACTGTACCTTCTGCATTCTGCTATCCTTCTTGTGAATCAGTGTTGCACCTCCCACTGCCTCCAGACGGTTTTTTTACAAATGAAAAGCGTTGCTGCACACAGTTTTCCCAGTGAGAGCCGACCCAAGGTTTGACACAAAGGTAACATAATCTTCTATGGTTTTTCGCTTCCATAATTCCCAGAGAGTTCCCAGGAAACACACAGCGTAGTGGGGGCTCCCAAATTGTGGGCTGTGACACAAAGCGAAATATAAGCTTGAAAAGGGACCTGAGGGGCAAAGGTGGGTTCATGTTATGGAATGAACTGCCACAGGAAGTGGTGGATGCAGGTACAGTTACAACACGTGAAAAACATTTGGACAGTTACATGGACAGGAAATAGGGTGGCACAGTGGCTCAGTGGTTAGCACTAGGGACCCAGGTTCGATTCCAGCCTCGGGCAACTATCTGTGTGGAGTCTGCACATTCTCCCCGTGTCTGCGTGGGTTTCCTCCGGGTGCTTCGGTTTCCTCCCACAGTCCAAAGATGTGCAGGTTGGGGTGAACTGGCCATGCTAAATTGCCCCATAGTGTTAGTGCAATAGTCAGGGGTAAATATAGGGCGGGGGAATGGGTCTGGGTGGGTTACTCTTCGAAGGGCTGGTGTGGACTTGTTGGGCTGAAGGGCCTGTTTCCATACTGTCGGGAATCTAATCTAATTTTAAAAATCATACAAGCCCAGGTTATAGTCCAAAGGTTTATTTGGAAGTACAAGCTTTCGGAGCACTGCTCCTTTGTCAGGTAACAAGTGGGGCAAGATCACAGGACACCACTCGCTACCCGATGACAGAGCAGCACTTGGAAAACTTGTACTTACAAATAAACCTGTTGGACTATAACCTGGGCTTGTATGATTTTTAACTCTGTCCACCCCAGTCCAACAACGGCACCTCCACATCACGAACAGGAAAAGTTTAGAGGGATGTGGGCCAAATGGAGACAAGTGGGATAGTTTTAGTTCGGGAAACTTGGTCAGTATGGACTGGATGGACTCTATGTGAATGGGGTTGCAGGATTCGCCCCTTCTCCTCCCCCAAGACTGTGATCCCACACCAGGAAAAAGATTCAGGAGACATCTGGCCCTATCCCCACCCTGCTCATGTCTCCGTCTCTGTTGTGAGTTCCCATGCATGGTCGCTTCACTGAGTATCAAAGCTGAGCCCTAATTACGCTCCGAGTGGCGAAGCCTCTGGTGCTGAGCTCTGGCCTTCTGAGGACAAACCGAGACTCTGTGCAATGATCTGGTTTGCAACCTGTGCTTCCACTGTTACCTGGTGAGATCCATGAGCCAGAGTTACTCAGACCAACTAAAAGATTTGTGAGTATTTACATTTTTTTTTAACCAAATAACTTTACAGAATTTTTCATCTTGATATGAAGTTGTGGGTGTACTGTAACTTTGAGGGAGCTGAAATTTCTGGCTAGCACAGTGTTCTGAACAAGGTAACAATGAAACATTTGGTCATACAACTACCTAAGAGGTGTGTTGCCTGGATACAAAAACAACTTCAAATTCAACCAATCAGCTTTAATTATGCCCCAGGATACTAAACTCCATTCGAGTTTGAATTTAGTATTTTGACAATATAAAACCAATGAGACAATCCAATGCTTTGGGGTATAAATATCAGACATTTTGGAACAGTTAGTTAGAGTGGCAAAGAGGACCAACAAAAATAGAACAATACAGACTGCTCACAGAACTGCTCTCTTAAAGGTACCTTTAGCTATCAAAGACCCGTGAAACAGAATCCCTAAGAAGTAGAATAGAAAACAGAGGAAAATCTACAGGGGCAGCACAGTGGCTCAGTGGTTAGCACTGCTGCCTCATAGCACCAGGGTCCCAAGTTCGATCCCAGCCTTGGGCGACTGTCTGAGTGGAGTTTGCACATTCTCCCTGTGTCTGCGTGGGTTTCTTCCAGGTGCTCTGGTTTCCTTCCACAGTCCAAAGATATGCAGTTTAGAGTGAATTGGCTGTGCTAAATTGCCCATAGTGTTAGGTGCATTAGTCAGAGGGAAATGGGGCTGGGTGGGTTACTCTTCGGAGGGTCGGTGTGGACTAGTTGGGCCGAAGGGCCTGTTTCCACACTGTAGGGAATCTAATCTCATCTAAGCTGACTGGTTTTGAAAAGTGATTTGTTTTTTTGTAAATTGCAATCAGGATTTTTTTATCGGATCAGTATTGTAGAGGAGAAGTTAAAAGCTAGGTTTAAGAGAAAGGAGTTATAAATAGTTGTTCGTTAATTATTCTCTGTCAGACTTTTAAAAATAAAGTTGTTAATTGTTACTTTACATAATGACTTTTGGGGATAGTTCTTTCCCTCTCGAATTTTAACAGATTACAGCACGGGGTGAATCTTTTCTGTGTTGCTAGCTTAAATTAGCAGAGGGGTTTACCCCGTATCCTAACATATTATATAGTCATCTGTAACATATGAATGTTAATAAACTGCCTACAAAACTTCATGTACTCCACTGCTTTGTTGTGGGAAGCGTCCATGAGCACATTAAAATGAGGTCTTGTCAGAAGCGCTGGGTGAAAGCAGGATTTCAGGGCCTTTCTCCACAACCAGCCGGGTAGGACGGGTGCTGCCTGAGAAGGGATGGGAGGGGAGAAGTGTAGGGATTGTGATAGCGAGCAGTGGTTTGCAAGGAAAACCCAAAGGGTTCTGTATAAAGACACCAGTTTAAGTCAGCCCAGGAGCGCCAATCAATTGTACCAGGTACCACAGTATTAAGGACCAGGGAACTGAGCGGGCCAGAGTGCCACCATCACTTACCAAGTCAGCGATGACTTTCTGCAGGAACTTCCCACATTTCTCCACCTCGTTCTTGGGGCCGCGCAGCTGGACAATGTCACTTTTCTGCACAGGATCTGGGAAGTTGATGATTACCTAGATTGAGAAAAAAGCTACAATTTTCTTTGAAGGCTTAGGAAACCAGAATGGTTAGTTACTCTGGAAACAGTCAACATGAGAACATTGGAATGAAATGGCCATGCATCCCTTCCACCTGTTACACAGGAAAAGCAGACCATTCAGTCCATCCAGCCTGTTACACAGGGACAGGAGGAGGAGACCATTCAATCTAGCCTGTTATACAGGGACAGGGGGAGACCACTCAGCCCATCTAGCCTGTTACACAGGGACAGGAGGAGACCATTCAGACCATCTAGCCTGTTATACAGAGACAGGGGGAGACCATTCAGCCCATCTAGCCTGTTACACAGGGACAGGAGGAGACCATTCAGACCATCTAGCCTGTTATACAGAGACAGGGGGAGACCATTCAGCCCATCTAGCCTGTTACACAGGGACAGGAGGAGACCATTCAGACCATCTAGCCTGTTATACAGGGACAGGGGGAGACCATTCAGCCCATTTAGCCTGTTATACAGGGACAGGAGGAGACTATTCAGCCCAACTAGCCTGTTACACAGGGACAGGAGAAGACCATTCAACCCATCTAGCCTGTTACACAGGGACAGGAGGAGACCATTCAGCCCATCCAGCCTGTTACACAGGGACAGGAGGAGACCATTCAGCCGATCTAGCCTGTTACACAGGAACTGGAGAGACCATTCAGCCCATCTAGCCTGTTCATTCGGAATAGAAGAGGCAATTCCCTCTTACTCAATAATAGGTCATTCAACCATTCCAGGCTGCTACACAGGAAAAGGAGGATGCCTTCAGTATTTTACATAGAAACAGGGAGGTTATTCAGTGCCTCAAACTTAACATCAGGATGAGACTATTCAGCTCCTGAAGCCTGTTAACATTAGGACCAGGGGGGAACAAAACATCCAGCCTCTTAAGCAAGTTCTACAATTAAACTATATCATGGTTTTCATAGAATCCCTCCAGTGTAGGCCATTCAGCCCATCGAATCTACAGCAACCCTCCAAAGAGCACCCCACCCAGACACCACCCCCCTCCCCTTTTCCTATCCCTGTAACCACACAACTCCCCTGGCTAACCCATCTAGCCTGCACATCCCTGGACACAACGGAGCAATTTTCCATGGCCAATCCACCCTAATCTGCGCATCTTTGGACTGTTGGGGGGGGGGGAAACCAGAGCACCCAGAGGAAACCCACGCAGACACAGTGACAATGTGTGAACTCAACATAGACAGTCGCCTGAGGCTGGAACCCGGGTCCCTAGCAATGTGAGGCAGCAGAGCTAACCATTGAGCCATCGTGGTTGAGAGAGTTCGCGATTCAGATTTCCCTTCTGCTCTGCATGAACAAGTGACTCCCAGCATCACTCCGAACCCGCCTGGCTCCAATTCTAAGCTCCCACTGTGATTCCCTCGTTTCCTCTCAACTGGCCACATTAAACTGTTTAAATATCTTCAACACTTCAGTTAAGTCAGCCCTCAGCCAACTACAGTACACTCAAGCTATCTAACACAAGCCTGGCCACATGAATTGTGTCACTCCACATCAGTCAGTAAATGTGACTCTAACCTACTCAGAGAAACTGAGAAGCTGGGATTGCTCACTTTAAAATACAGAAGATCAAAGGAGATGTGACAGAGGTGCTCAAAACAAGAAAGGGCTTTGAAAGCGTTTGACAGACAGAAATGCTTTCCACTGACTGGGTGACAAGGCGGCATTATAAAATAATTGCTGAAGGAACCATGGAGAGTTGTGGAAAGCATTTTTTAATACAGCGAGATGCTCAGGTCTTCACCACGGGGTGCAGAAGCTGATTTAACAGCAACTTTCAAAAGAGGAAATGGGTAAGAATTTGAAAAGAAAACATTTTCAAGGCTATGGGGAAAAATCAGGGAGTGGGGGAGTAATTGGGAAGTTCGCGCAAAGACCTAACGGGTCGAGTGGACTCCTTTTTCGCCGCCTATGTCTCCGCGGGTGGTGGGTGGATAGTGGAAGAATGCTTTTACCTCAGGGAATTTGTCGCGAACTTCTTTGATCTTCTCTCCCTTCTGGCCGATGATGGATCGGTGTAAACGCTGCTCAATGATCAAGTCCTTGGTCCGTTCGTTCTCCTGACAGCGACAAAGAAAGGAAAACGTTCACTGGAGACGCACCACCACATAAAAGCGACGTGAAGGCAGCAAACAGCCTTTGGCTCTCTCAGACGGCTCAGGTGACAGGTTTTGATTCAACTCTTGGGGACGAGGGCCAGCACAGCGTTAATGTCTCTCTCGATGGTGGTGAGCTGCTTTTTGAACACAACGGGGTGGCCATTTCAGAGGTCTGGAGTCACATGTAGGCCAGACCAGGGAAGGACAGCAGATAAAGGACTTTGTACACGAATAGGAAGAGTTGGAGGGATGTATTAGGTTAAATTCCCTACTGAATGGAAATAAGTCCTTTGGCTCAACAAGTCCACACCAACCCTCCAAACAGCAACCCATCCAGACACTATACTTACCCCTGACTAATGCACCTAACACCATGGGCAATTTAGAACAGCCAATTCACTTAACCTGCACGTCTTTGAATTGTGGGTGGAAACTGGAGCACCTGGAGGAAACCCACGCAGACACGGTGAGAATGCGTAAACTCCACACAGAGGCAGGAATTGAACCCAGGTCCCTGGTGCTGTGAGGCAGCAGTGTTAACCACTGAGCCATCGTGCCACCTCAAATGTGGGTCATGTGGGGTGTGGGCCAAGTACAGGCAGGTGGGACTTTAGTTTGGGATTACGTTCGACATGGACAGGTTGGACCGAAGGGTCTGTTTCCGTGCTGAATGACTCTCTGACACTAATGTACCAGATGGATATCTCTGACAATCTGGTAGCTCCACTGCTCAGACCAAGTCTTAATGGGCGGCACGGTGGCACAGTGGTTAGCACTGCTGCCTCACAGCGCCAGAGACCCGGGTTCAATTCCCGCCTCAGGCGACTGACTGTGTGGAGTTTGCACGTTCTCCCCGTGTCTGCGTGGGTTTCCTCCGGGTGCTCCGGTTTCCTCCCACATTCCAAAGATGTGCAGGTCAGGTGAATTGGCTATGCTAAATTGTCCGTAGTGTTAGGTAAGGGGCAGATGTAGGGGTATGGGTGGGTTGCGCTTCGGCGGGGCGGTGTGGACTTGTTGGGCCGAAGGGCCTGTTTCCACACTGTAAGTAATCTAATCTAATCTAATCTAATTCCCAATTTATTTAATTTTTAAAAATTCTTTATCCTTTCATGAGATGTGAGCTTTGTTGGCAAAGCCATAATTGTTGCACGTCCCTACTGAGAGGTATTCTGGATCACTGTACAGGGAAGTCACATATCTACAGCCAGACCCAGGTAGGGATGGGAAGATTCTTCTTCCGAGAAGTCATTTACAATAGTCAGCGACTGCGTCTTGGGCATCATTACTGCAAGCAGCTTTCTTTCCCAGATTTACGAACCGGACTGAAATTTCACCGGTTGTCGTGGTGGGGTTTGAACTGGTGACCCCACAGAACGAACCTGGGTTTCTGGATTACTTGTCCAAAGATATTGCCCTGGCTCCTAGTCAAGCTGAATTTAAATTGTGAGATTTGAACGCATGTTTCCGAAGCCTCTGGATTACTGATCCAGTAACATCAGCACCAACGGTACTCTCCATTTTGAAAGGCAATGTCAGATCACCTGTACACTTCATGTATAAAGGGTGTGGTTAGCCAAAGTATTCACCCCACAGATCTCTCCTGGAGATTAATGAACAAGCAACTGACTCATTGTCATTGCTATCTAACCTATTTATTGTTGCAAATCATAGAAGCCTCAGGGACTGGAGAAACCTATTCAAGCCTGCGATCCTTTATAGATTCGTACAGCATGGAAACAGACCTTTCGGTCCGACCAGTCCAGGTTGACCATGTTCCCAAAATAAACTAGCCCCACTTCCCTGCATTTGACCCATATCCCTCAATCCTCTCTTATCCAGATGTCTGTTAAATGTAGCAACTCTACCCACATCCACCACTTCCTCCAGCAGTTCATTCCACACACAAACCGACACCCTCTATGTAAAAAAACAATTGCCCCTCGTGTCCTTTTTAATCCTTCCCCTCGCACCTTTAAATATGCCCCCTAGTTTTGAACTCCCCACTGTAGGGAAAAGATCTTTGTCATTCACCTTATCTATACCCCTCATGATTTTATAACCTTCTGTCAGGTCACCCCTCAACCTCTACAAGTGATACAAGTCCCAACCCTATCTTTAGAACTTGAACCTTTCATTCCCACCATTTAATTCTATCTAGGCTGATAGGTAACTCAACTTCAACTCACTGCCTCCTGACACCATCGCCCAATCAAATAGGTGTTCCTCAGCTTTGTGGGTTCAAGACCTGCTCTAGATACTTACGCCCAAAGTCAGGACTTGATGGCCAAGGAAGACTTGTGGGCAACCCAACCAAATAGGTTGGACATCAGACTGCGAAACCCTTCCAACGGCAGATGGTAAAAGCAGGAGTGATTCCTGGTGGGTTATGTGACAGGAAGAACATTGGAGCATCTACCATCCCTATTCATAACTCCAGGCCCCAAATGCATGCAAAGTGTGTTTGCCACAGCAACAGGACGCCTGGGGGGATCTTCAAGTCACTGCCATCCTCCACAGTAACGTAAAAGTGAAGGTACCATAGTCCTACCAGACTATAGAGTTGCTCTCTTATTAGACTGGGGGGTGGAGGGTCACCACACCTCGGGTGAGGGGAGACATTGAAAAGGAGTCTCCTTAATGGTAACCTCAGCCGAGGCAAGAATCGAAGCCACGCTGTTGACGTCACCCTGCACCGCAGAGCAGCCATCCAGCCTACTGTGCAAACCAACCCGCCCCCCCAACACGGTAACAAAGTGACAGCATCATGAAGGTGGGAAGACTGAGATAGGGAGCTACAATTACCATCCTGACCGCCATCTCCAGTAGTTCCTTCTTGGCCAGTTGCACCCCCTGTGGTTCTCCTTCGATCCGAATCAGATTGCTCTTCTCATTATCTGGCGGGATGCGCACTGACACTTTGTACTGTTCCTTGATCCGATTAACTAAAGGATGAGGTGACAGAAGACAGAACAGCAGATTCAGTAGTTACAGCAGTTTCTTTCAGCAGGAGAGAACACTGGAAGTAGCAACAAAAACCGCGTTTCCACCTTCGTGGGGGACGTTTGATAAATTGCAATATGCAAAATTAAAACAAAAAGAAGCCGAAACAAGTTATGATATAACTGTATACATGAGGGCTTCACATACAGAAAAATCACTAAATCTATAACAGCTACCAATATCTTTAATCGCCCATGTTCCTATTTGCAGTTATGTGGAGTTAGAATATTGATTGAATGGTGCTCAGTTAAGTGAATATTAGACGACTTAGAGGTTAACAGTGATAAGATTGTACAGGGCAGAAGCTTTCTTGGCTACACTGGGACTTAAAGGACCATTCAGGTCTGCCCAGAGCTAATAGAAGTTGCCTTACAGCAGATTCACATGGGACTCCCATGACAGCAATGGTATCAAGTGATGACTGTTCACTCCCGTGCTCAACGGATGAAGAATCACCGCACTCGAAATGTTAACCCTGCTTTCTTCCTACAGTGTGGAAGCAGATCAATCGGCCCATCAAGTTCACTCTGTTCCCTCCCCGCCACTCCTCATAACTCTGCATATCCCCTCGCTAATTCACCGAGCCTCTGCCTTTGGAGGTAGTATGGGCTGAAGTCAGAAATAGGAAAGGAGCAGTCACCTTGTTGGGTGTTTACTATAGGCCCCCCAATAGCAGCAGAGATGTGGAGAAACAGATTGGGAAACAGATTTTGGAAAGGTGCAGAAGCCACAGGGTAGTAGTCATGGGCGATTTCAACTTCCCAAATATTGATTGGAAGCTCTTTAGATCAAGTATATTGGGTGGGTCGGTGTTTGTGCAGTGTGTCCAGGAAGCTTTTCCAACTCAGTATGTAGGTTGTCCGACCAAAGGGGAGGCCATATTGGATTTGGTACTTGGTAACGAACCGGGACAAGTGATGGGCTTGTTAGTGGGTGAGCATTTTGGTGATGGTGACCACAATTCTGTGACTTTTACCTTGGTTATGGAGAGAGGTAGGTGCCTGCAACAGGGTAGGTTTTACAACTGGGGGAAGGGTAAATACGATGCTGCAAGACAGGATCTGAGGAGCATAAGTTGGGAGCATAGGCTGTCAGGGAAGGATGTCGTGGAAATGTGGAACTTTTTCAAGGAACAGATACGACGTGTCCTTGATATGTATGTACTGTCAGGCAGGAAAGAGATGGTCGGGTGAGGAACCTTGGTTGACGAGGGAGGTTGAATGTCTTGTAAGGAGGAAGAAGGAGGCTTACATAAGGTTGAGGAAACAAGGTTCAGACAGAGCGTTGGAGGGATACAGGATAGCCAGGAGGGAGCTGAAGAAAGGGATTAGGAGAGCTAAGAGAGGGCATGAAAATTCTTTGGTGGGTAGGATCAAGGATAACCCCAAGATCTTTTATGCGTATGTGAGAAACAGGAGAATGACAAGAACGAGGGTAGGTCCGATCAAGGACAGTAGTGGGAGACTGTGTATTGAGTCGGAAGAGATAGGAGAGGTCTTGAATGAGTACTTTTCTTCAGTATTTACAAATGAGAGGGACCGTATTTTTGAAGAGGAGAGTATGAAACAGACTGGTAAGCTAGAGGAGATACTTGTTAGGCATTTTGAAAAACTTGAGGATAGACAAGTCCCCTGGGCCTGACGGGATATATCCTAGGATTATGTGGGAAGCAAGAGAGGAAATTGCAGAACCGTTGGCAATGATCTTTTCGTCTTCACTTGTCAATGGGGGTGGTGCCAGGGGACTGGAGAGTGGCGAATGTTGTGCCCCTCTCCAAAAAAGGGAATAGGGATAAACCCTGGGAATTACAGGCCAGTTAGTCTTACTTGGATGGTAGGCAAAGCAATAGAAAGGGTACTGAGGGATAGGATTTATGAGTTTCTGGAAAGACACTGCTTGATTAGGGACAGCCAGCATGGATTTGTGAAGGGTAGGTCTTGCCTTACAAGTCTTATTGAATTCTTTGAGGAGGTGACCAAGCATGTGGATGAGGATAGAGCAGTGGATGTAGTGTACATGGATTTTAGTAAGGCTTTTGATAAGGTTCCCCATGGTAGGCTTATGTGGAAAGTCAGGAGGCATAGGATAGTGGGAAGTTTGGCCAGTTGGATAGAGAACTGGCTAACCGGTCGAAGTCAGAGAGTGGTGGTAGATGGTAAATATTCAGCCTGGAGACCAGTTACAAGTGGAGTTCCGCACGGATCAGTTCTGGGTCCGCTGCTGTTTGTAATTTTTATTAATGACTTGGAAGAGGGAGTCGAAGGGTGGGTCAGTAAATTTGCAGACAATATGAAGATTGGTGGAGTTGTGGATAGTGAGGAGGGCTGTTGTCGGCTGCAAAGGGACTTAGATATGATGCAGACTGGGCTGAGGAGTGGCAGACGGAGTTCAACCCTGTCAAGTGTGAGGTTGTCCATTTTGGAAGGACAAATAAGAATGCAGAATACAGGGTTAATGGTAGGGTTCTTAGTAAGGTGGAGGAGCAGAGGGATCTTAGGGTCTATGTTCATAGATCTTTGAAAGTTGCCACTCAGGTGGATAGAGCTTGTAAGAAGGCCTATGGTGTATTAGCGTTCATTAGCAGAGGGATTGAATTCAAGAGTCGTGAGGTGATGTTGCAGCTGTAATGTGGCCTTGGTAAGGCCACATTTGGAGTATTGTGTGCAGTTCTGGTTGCCTCATTTTAGGAAAGATGTGGAAGCTTTGGAGAGAGTGCAGAGGAGATTTACCAGGATATTGCCTGGAATGGAGAATAGGTCGTACGAGGATAGGCTGAGAGTGCTAGGCCTTTTCTCATTAGAACAGCGAAGGATGAGGGGTGACTTGATAGAGGTTTATAAGATAATCAGGGGAATAGATAGGGAAGATAGTCAGAGACTTTTTCTCTGGGTACAACAGAGTGTTACAAGGGGACATAAATTTAAGGTGAAGGGTGGAAGGTATAGGGGGGATGTCAGGGGTAGGTTCTTTACCCAGAGAGTGGTGGGGGCATGGAATGCGGTGCCTGTGGGAGTGGCAGAGTCAGAATCATTGGTGACCTTTAAGCGGCAATTGGATAGGTACATGGATGGGTGCTTAAGCTAGGACAAATGTTCGGCACAACATCGTGGGCCGAAGGGCCTGTTCTGTGCTGTACTGTTCTATGTTCTACATCCCTGAATGCTATGGAACAATTTATCATGGTTAACCCACCTAGCCACAATTTTGGAATTGGGAACTAAAATGCATCTGACTCTGGTGATCTCCACTGGTCGTGGAGGATTCCAGACAATTAATCAAATCAAAGAACAGCCCTTCTGAACCTCAACTACTCAACAGATTAACATAAGGAGGGATGTCAAGGCCATGGAGAGGGTAGGGATTAGACCCACAAGTGATGCCATAGCTTTGACCACAGAGTGCCTACTGTTACGAAGATGTGGGTATACTTTAAGAGAGTTAAAAGCAGCAAAACTAACGGACATAGCACCAAGTGTTCTCAATAAAGTAACAACCTAACATTTGGTTGAACAACTCGATTAGCTTGTTGCTTGGAGACAAAAAAAAAATGTGAATTCGGCCAATCAATCTAAATCATACCCCGAAAAATATCAAATTCCAATCCAGTTTGAATTGAGCCAATGACACAATCCGATGCTTTGGGGGTATTAGACGAGGGAAAACTGAACAGTTGAGGGAAGAACTGACAAGCCCAGCATGTAAACAAGACTGTCTGAAAATAGCTCTCTTAAAAAGGTATCATTACGATCAGTAACCTGTGATGCAGAAATTCCTAAAAAAAAAGAAACAGGAAGATCCGAATAGGAGAACGATAGCTGCCTGGTTTTGAGATAAGAAGGGAGGTTTTATACTTCTCAATTGAGAGTTTTATCAGAAGGGGAGGTAACAGATAGGTTAGGGTAAGGAACGGTAAATTGTTGTTAGTTAAATATTCTCTGTTATACTTTAAGAAATAAAGTTGTTTGTTTTTACTTTTAAATAGTTCTTGGCCACTCGAATTTTTAGATTACTGCATGGGATAAATCTTTTCAGTGTTGCTGGTTTTACATTAAGCAGGAGGGTTGACCCTGTGTCGTAACACGACAGTGTGGAAGCAGGCCATTCATCTCATCCAGTTCACATCGACGAGCATGCCACCCAGACCCACCCCATTCTGTAACCTTGCATTTCCCATGGCAATTCCATCTAGCCTGCACATTCCTGGGCACTATGACGCAATTTAGCACGGCCAACCCACCCTACCCTGCACATCTTTGGACTGTGGGAGGAAACCAGAGGACGCAAGAGGACAGCCATACAGACACAGAGGAGAATGTGTAAATGCCACACAGACAGGTGCCCGAGGATGGAATCGAACCCATGTCCCTGCCGCTATGGGACAGCAGTGCTAACAACTGAGCCACCGTGCTGTCCCAAATTATGTGACAGTGTGGTGGAAGCCCTTTGCTGTACAACATGGTCATAAGTGGAGATCTCTTATAGATGTTTATATTTACGATGCTTTAACTAATGTTAATTAAGATAGCATGAACCAATTTCCATGGGTAAATGAGTAGGGAGTCAAAAAGACATTAATTAGTGCCACACAGCACCAGGGACCTGAATTCGACTCCACCCTCCAACGACTGTCTGCATGGAGCTTGCACATTCTTACCAAGTCTGTGTGGGTTTCCTGCGGGTGCACCAGTTTCCTTCCACAGCCAAAAGTTGTAGAGGTTAGGGTGGATTGCCCCGTAGTGTCCAGGGATATGCAGGTGTGGTGGATTAGCCATGGGAGATGCAGGGATACAGGGATAGGACGGGACGGTGGGTCTGGCTGGGATGCTCTTCAGAGAGTCGGTGTGGACTCGATGGGCTGAATGGCCTGCTGTAGGGATTCTGTGATTGCCACTGGTTGTGGGAAATGTCCTACCGGAGAGCAGAATGTTTTTAAAGGAAAGTGGATAAATATTTAAAAAGGTTGAACATAAGCAGGTGAAGGGAAACAGGATAAAGCAGAGTATAGCTCTTTCAGAAATCCCAATGGGTTGAGAAGCCTCTTTATGTGATGTTAGATTCCAGAGGAATACCAGGGAATACTGACAGAAACTCACTATTCGCTCCATTCTTTCCTATTAGATGACGGTGGTATTTCTGCTCGACCGTGATCTCTGTGTAGTCCATGCGCGTCAGCTGTAAGAGAGACATAAAAATAAGCGAGGTCACTCACCAACTACAAAGCTTCATTACCCAGTGACAGCTCCACGATGTACATGGCTCAGCTTCAGGAAGGTGAAGAGAGACCGCGGTGCAACGGTGTCAGGGTTAAAAGGAGTGGGAGAGGAACGGGCTTGTCACTTTGACGGCCCCGCAGCTCGGGCTTTGAGAGGAAACAGCTGGACAGCGAACTGCCGAGGGGTGGAGGGAAGTGGCAGTGCAATTTTACACGGAATAGGAAGACATTTACAAGAGGTTTACCAGGATGTTGCCGGGAATGGAAGGTGCGTGTTAGAAGGAGAGGCTGGATAGCCCAGGACCTTTTCCACTGGAGCGTAGGAGGTTGAGGGGTGACCTTATAGAGGTCTATAAAATCATGGCGGGGAGTGTAGGTAAGGTGGAAGGCAGGTATCTCTTCCCTAGAGTGGAAGATTTCAAGACTAGAGGGCATATTTTTAAGGTGAGAGGAGAGAGATTTAAAAAAAGTCATGAGGGGGCAGTTTTTTTTACACAGAGGGTGGTTCGTATGTGGAATGAACTTCCTGAGGAAGTGGTGGATGTGGGTACAGTTACAACGTTTAAAAAAGACTTTTGACAAGTACATGAATAGGGAAGTTTTGGAGGGATATGCGCCAGGAGCAGGCAGGTGGGACTAATTTCGTTTGGGAACATGGTCGGCATGGACTGGTTGGGCCGAAGGGTCTGTTTCCGTGCTGGATGACTATGACATACTGACCAGGTCATTGATGATGTCTTGGATCTGGGTTTGAGCGATCTCCACTTCCTCTGTTGGACCCTCCAATGTGATCTTCTCATCACCATCAGTGAACTCAATGTGAACCTACACCAGACGGGTCATATAACCCAGAGATACACGTTACTTTTGCCAACTATGTCATAAGATGACACCATACATTCTCACGCCCCCGCTTTCGATTGAAGAGCAATGTAAGTGCAGGAAAATTAGCTTCCTTTCAGGGACATTGTCCTGCCCCGTCATTCTCCTGGCTGTCTTCCAGGTCTGTACTACCTCAGCTTACTCCCTGCTGGGACCCTCACAAGACTGTTTGCCTCCCCAATCTCCCAACTATCATCCCTTTGAAACTCAACCAAATCTCAGCTGCTCCTGTTGAAACTCTCAGAAACCCCTCGCCCTGACCCACTCCGTCTCCTGGTTATGTGAACACTGAAATGAAAGTTTCCACAGTCCGTGGTGTCTCCCCTGCTTCTAGAAACCTCCCAGCCCTCTCACTTCTCCAATTCTAGTCCCTTGAGCAGCTTCCTGATGTCCTTTGCCTCGCATTTGGTGGCCATATGCCATTAGCTGCAACGGGTTGTAAAGCTCTGGGAATTTCCTTCCTGACCTTCTCGGTCTCTCTCTTTCTTTACAATTCTCCTAAAACTCTACCCTAAGATCGAATACTGTCGCCCTGTGGCTCCGGTCAAAATATTATTCACTAAGAAGAGCGCAGGGACTATGTTGAAGACATGATATAAGTCTAAGTTTCTTGAGGAGATCGAGCCCTGTAATGACCCAGTGCTTACCTTGGGCAGTTGCTGGGTTATACGGCCAATGTTTTGTCCCTTCTTGCCAATGATAAAGCGATGTAACCAGGCCGGCGCGGTTACTTCAGCCACCATCACACTCTTGGCCTTGGAGTGAGAGAACACAAACAGGTCAATGAAAGGCTCTGGCTAATATGGAGAAAAGGGCCAAACTGATTTGATTTATTTGTTGTCCATTGTACCTAGACACAGTGAAAAGCGCTGTTTGACGTGCAGTACGGGCAGAGCATGCTATACAAGGTGCTTTGTGGTCATAGAACAGAGCGAGGAATTCAATGTTACGGCTGAAGAGAACACGTACAAAGAGCGAGATCAACATTAAATTTAAGATGTGAGAGGTCCATTCAGAAGTCTAATAACAGCGGGGAAGAAACTGTCCTTGAATCTGTTGGTACATGAGTCAGCCCTAGATGACAGTGCTACCACTGGGGACCGCACAGGAGGAGTGGGACAAGAAAAGGATGGCAAGATAAATTAAGACACTAATTTTCAAACATCGGCAATGCAATAGGAGGAAAGACAATAAGGGGGTTTGCAAATTCTGTGGAGGAGTTCGAGATTCATCTTATTAGAGTTGGTTACATATGAACATATCGTTATATGAAATGCTACTGGAATACGGGTGACAACATGGTATCAAATATTGATGCATGACCAAGGGAGTATGCCAAGTGACCAAAATAGCACCAAGGAAAGCAGAATACCAAGGAACTGGAATGTCAATGGCACAGAGCATCGAGACTGTAGGTAAAATCAAGGCAATGGACTGTGACCAACAAATGGAACTCAAAGTGCAGCATCAAACCACTGGTGAGGCAAGGGCTCAATACAGTTCACCTCAGTGTTGATGCTTTGATTTCTGTTTCCCTGCTTGGGCAGGGGTGGCTCTGGCAGATTCCTGAGAGCTGACCGGAAGAAACAGGAACAGGAATAGGCCACTCGCCCCCTCGAGCCAGCTCTGCCATTCAACACAATCACAGCTAACCTTCTGCCCCAACTTCACCTTCTTGCCCACTCTCTTGAATCCCTCAAAGGTCTATCAACCCTGGCCCTGAATATACTCAGGGAGGGAGCATCCACAACTCTCTGGGATTAAGAACTCAAAAGAAATTAACTCAGTCCTAAATGATTCTGCTGAAAGCGTGGCCCTGTGATATGGATGCCCCAAGCAGCTGATTCAAACTCTCAGTGTCCACTCAATCAAGCTTCTCCAGCATCTTGCACGTTTTAATGAGATCACCTTTCATTCTTCAAAACTGCAAAGAACACCAACCCAAAATACTGAGCTTTGTGAGAGCAGCTCCGTGGCTCAGTGGTTAGCACTGCTGCCTCACAGCGCCAGGGACCCGGGTTCGATTCTATCCTCGGGCTGTGTGGAGTTTGCTCATTCTTCCCCATGTCAGTGTAGGTTTCCTCTGGGTGCTCCGGTTTCTTCCCATGGTGTGCAGGTTAGGGTGGACTGGCCAAGCTAAAATGTGCAAGGGGGGGGGGTGGGTTAGCCATGGGAAATACAGGGATGTGGGTGAGATGCTCTTTGGAGGGCCAGAGTGGACTCAGTGGACCAAATGGCCTACATCCACAATATAGGGAAGTTTTGATTCTTTACAGAACAGCCCCCTCAGCCAAAAGAACAATCTTTGCTTTAACACTTTCAAGCCAAGTATATATCCTTTCTTAAGTATTAGAACTAAAGCCATGCACCATAGTCTAGGTGTGGTGTCACCAAAGCCCTGTAGCAATACTCTGGTTTTACTGTACTTTAGGAAAGCATATAACAAACGATTGTTTAGAGGCTTGGTGGCAAAGGGATATTTTTTACCACCTGATGTTAAAGTGGGTTTCTATATTGTTATGGCCCAGACCAAACCCCTCAAAATATATTATGAAGATAGCCTATACCCTAACTTTTCCTTATTTTAAAGGCAAGTGCCAGGCATTGCATTCCAGATACAATTTGATTGGTCAAACTACCAGTCTTGAAGGGAAGCACACCTTATTCATACACTGTAGAAAGAAGACATTGGAATAACATATCTCTACTGGAAAATTTAATAGAATAATTGATTATTTAACTACTAAACAGCAACTGTCCTAGTATCTAAACATCCCATAAACACACCCTTGGCAAAGACAGAAATAGATGGTCTTACAGGCAATTCTCCAAAGCAAGAGGAAAAACATCACGAGAAAACTCGAGAGAGAGAGAGAGAGAGAGATGTACTGCAGCTTCCAAAACCAGTTTCAAGACCCCAGCAACTGCTACTAAAAAACTGAAACTAAAACTTCTGGTTCTGCGAGAGCTCAATCCCACCCAGTCAGGCTGCTTCTATTATTCCAACTTTTGTTTTCGATCCCAAGCTGTTTGCTTTGTGGGCTTTGAAGCAGACTGCTTGCTACCTCTATCTCAAACATCCTTCAAGAAGAAATCAGGACAAAATACATCTCTTCAAGCCACAGTGTTATCACAGCACATCGTCAGGGATCAGAAGGTTTACCTTGGCGTAGACCTGAGTCAGAGCTGGGCCAAGTTTGTCAGGCTCTCCCCGGAGAATGATGGTCTCAGAACTACTCTCCAGTGACGGCATTTCCACGGATACCCCGGTCATGTCCAGTATTTCCTGCAGGGTGTTACCTTTCGGGCCTATGATGTACTTATGCTGAGATTTCTTCACCTCGACCGATATCGTTGTGGTTTTCCGTTTCTGTTGGCAGAAAGAGAAGAGCTGAAAACTGGCCAATCCCAACACGAAGCAAGCTGCAAATTCAACACGGGAGAGTATTTTAAGGCTTGTTAATGGCTCCCCTGGAGGGTTGGGGAAACAGTTCACTCTTTTGAAACTTACTGACTCCTTACTGATTAGGATTTTGCGACTACACCCTTCTGAATCACCCTTCACATTTCATGGTGAGCAGAACCACTGTATTGATCTGACTTGGCCTGCTGGGTAGCATCACGTGCATTTATATAGCACCTTTATCTTTGCAATAGTAGTTTTGCAGCAGCATTTTAGGAGATATTTGGATGGGTGCCCAACTTCACACAGATGCAAGGTTAAATGAGTGCTTTAAAGGAGTAAAGAGAATGGCTGAGGGCTTAGAATCCCTATAGAGGGGAAGCAGGCCATTTGGCCCATTGAGTCTCTGAACAGCATCCAACCCAGACCCATCACTCCCCCTCCTTCCACTTTTCCCCAAGGCTAACCTACTAACGTACACATCCCTGGACACTAGAATGTAGCCAATCCACCTAACCTGCACACGTCTTTGGACTGTGGGTGGAAACCCCAGACACGAGGAGAACATTCAAACACAATACACAGAGTTCCTTGAGGCTGGAACTGAACCGGGTCCCTGGCGCCGTGAGACAGCAGTGCTAACCACTGAGCCTCCAAGGTGAGAGCTCCAGAACTTTGGCGTCCAAGCAGCTGAAAGCATAACCACCAACAGTGAAATGATTAAAAATTGGCAACGAGAGGCTAGATGAGCACAGAGATCTGAGGGGTTGTAGGAGCCTGTGTTCCTACTCACTCTATACACGGACATGTGTATGTACAGCTGGGAGTATTGGTCACAAGGAGCACGGGTCCCAGACAAGGGCTTCTCCACCTCTTGGCTGAGAGTTTCCTGGGGACATGGGGTTTGGAGGGAAAATACAAGGGTCAGCATGACAGGTGGGCAATATGAGAAACTGGAGGCTGACATGGTGCACACTGGGAGTGGGAAGTTGCTGTACAGAGTGGGTTAATTGTCTTACCTAGTGGGTAGTGAATACAAAGGTGTGAGGAAGTGCCTTTGCGAGGACAAACAGAAGCATAGAATAGAATCATAAAAGTGTGGCAACCAGCCTTCAGCGCAACAAGTCCACACCAACACTCCAAAGAGTAACTCAATGAGACCCATTCCCCTACCCTATATTTACCCCTGACGAATGCACCTAACCTACACATCCCTGAACACTATGGGGCAATTTAGCACTGCCAATTCACCCTAACCTGCACATCTCTGAACACTATAGTTAATTTAGCAAGGCCAATCCACCCTAACCTGCACATCACTGGACACTATGGGGCAATTTAGCACTGCCAATTCACCCTAACCTGCACATCTCTGAACACTATAGTTAATTTAGCAAGGCCAATCCACCCTAACCTGCACATCACTGGACACTATGAACAATTTAGCATGGCCAATCCACCCTAACCTGCACATCCCTGGGCACTATGGGTAATTTAGCATGGCCAATCCACCCTAACCTACACATCCCTGGGCACTATGGGTAATTTAGCATGGCCAATCCACCCTAACCTGCACATCTCTGGGCACTATGGGTAATTTAGCACGGCCAATCCACCCTAACCTGCACATCCCTGGGCACTATGGGTAATTTCCCCTGGCCAGTCCACCCTAACCTACACATCTTTGGATTGTGGAGGAAACCGCAACACCCAGAAGAAACCCACGGAGATACGGGAATAATATGGAAACTCCACACAGTCAGCCGAGGCAGGAATCGACCCCACTGAGTCAATGTATCACCCCAAATATATGGAATCAATAAGCAAATGCCATTTGGCTTGAAAACATTATCCTCCTTCCTTCTTTAATGGGATGTGGGCAGCTGACCTTGAACTGTGTGACTTGCTCGGCCATCCAAGGGTCATTGCATCTGCAGTCGCCAAGACCAGTAGCTATTCATTAATGGGGACAGTCTATGACAAAATATCATTCAATCCCAGTGTTATTAATTCACTAACTTTAAGTCTCACCAACTATCATGACGGGAATTGAACCAATGCGCCCAGAACAATAACAGAACCTGTACCTAGGTACCTTTTACCCAAGATGGTGCCAAAAATGGCGACTTCTAAAGTTTGCAATGCACTCATCTGAGTACATGTGACAATAAAGCTAATTCTAATTGTTTGCAATGATGTTTCAAATGTTCATGTAAATACTACTTAAACTTTGCAATCGCTCCTGCCTCCACTACCCTCTGGGGCAGCACGGTGGCTCAGTGGTTAGCACTGTTGCCTCACAGCACCAGGGACCTGGGTTCGATTCAGGCTTCGGGTAACTGTCTGTGTGGAGTTTGCACATCCTCCCTGTCTGCGTGGGTTTCCTGCGGGTGCTCTAGTTTTCTCCCACATTCCAAAAGATGAGCAGGTTAGGTGAATTGGCTATGCTAAATTGCCCATAGCATTAGTCAGGGGGAAGTATAGGGAAATGAGTATGGGTGGGTTACTCTTCGGAGGGTCAGTGGTGGACTTGTTGGGCTGAAGGGCCTATTTCCACACTGTAGGGAATCTTATCAAATCTTTCAGAAAATGAGTTCCAGATATTCCCACCCTCTGGGTGAAAAATCGTTTCCTCAAATAATCTTTCAACATTCTGCCCTTCACCTTAAATTGACATCCCCTGATTACTCGCCTCTCCACTAAAGAAAAAGGTTTCTTCCTTTTTTACCTTGTCTTTGCCCCTTCTAACTTTGTACACCTCGGTCAGGATCCCCCTTCAGCCTTCTCTGCTCTGAGGAAAACAACCCAAAGAGGGATAATCCTGTAAGGCCCATGGGGAATAATCCTGTAAGGCCCATGGGGAATAACTAATTAATCTCCCTGTGGAGCTTGTTGACAATGGGTCCCCCTGGTAACAGGCAATGGCTAGGCCAACTGTAACTCACCGTCTGAGCCCTTGATAAAGCGAACCATGGGTAGCGTCCCTACCTCTGAGTCAGGAGCCCTGGATTCAAGTCCCACCTGCTGCAGAGGTGTGTACTGATATCGCTGAACAGGTTGGTTAGAAACACAATAAGAAACAGGTGCTTCATTCGTGCCCGGGTGACCTCGGAGAGAGAGCACGCCATGTCCATCAATGCTCTCAATGTCTTGAGAGAGAGAGAGAGAGAGAGAGAGAGAGAGAGAGAGAGAGAGAGAGAGAGAGAGAGAGAGAGAGAGAGAGAGAGAGAGAGAGAGACAGAGACAGAAGTGGGCATTGCTGGGGATACAGTGCCTTATTTCTCCATCCAACTCCATTTTAATTTAGTCCCTTCCCTCTCCTCCCCCCACCACAGGCTTTTGGTGGCTTGCTTGTAAATATTTAATCAGCTACACAGGTGTTTTATTGCAAAGTTAAAAGCAAAAAGAATACATAAAGGAGTGTCATGGTGGTGGGAAAGTCACTCAGTGATGGCACTTCTGGGTTTAAAGAGGGAAAAAAAGATAAAGCAGAGAGGTGTTGTTGGAGAGGGAGCACACAGTTTCCATCAATGCTCCTGATGCCTTGACAGAGAGGGGGCAATGTGGGGGATACACAGCTTTATGTCCCTCCTCCATTTTGGTTTAGCCCTTGCCCGCTCTCCCTTCTTCCCCTCCCCTTTTCATGGTTCGTATTGCCCACAATCTGCTGTACTTGTAAATATTCAATTGGCTACACGGGTGAATAGTGGCGGTGCTTTGTAGTTAATAGATAAATCATGGTTATTTGGTGGTGGCAAGTCATTCGGTTGTGGGTGATAACACTTCCATATGTCAAAGGATTTAAAAAAAGGTACAGCAGACCCCCTCCTTTAGAAAGAGGTGGGCATTGTAGTGGATATAGTGCTTTATTTCCCCATCCGACTCCATTTCGATTTCACCTCTTCCTGCTCTCCCTGTCCCTGCCTCACGTCTGCTGCTTTACATAAAGGGCCCTACATAAATATCCAATGGGTGATTTACTGGTGGTGGCTAATAGTAAAACAATAGTCATAATGAATTGGTGATGAGGGAAAATAAAAACATTCAGTTGCGTGCAAGAACACTTCTGGATATATATATTTACATACAAGAAAAAAATAGGAAAAAGAAAAAAGAAAATACAGAAAAAAAAGTCGAAAAAAGAAAATACAATTTAGGAAAAAAAGAAAACAGAAAATAGGAAAAAGAAAAAAAAGGGTTCATTTCTGCTGACAGTGCAGCTCTCTTCCTTGGCTAGGTCCTGCCCTAGTGTCCTTGAAGACAAAGCACACAGAGTCCATTAACACTCTTGATGCCTTTAAAGAGAGGTGGGTACCACAAGGGAATACAATGCTTTGTCTACCCCTCTAATTACATTTTGATTTAGCCCCCTCTCCTTCTCTTCCAGATGGTCTGTGCTGCTACACAGGTGATTTACTGGTTAATAGCTAACAACAAAACAAAAAGGTCACCGTGATTTGAAACCAAATCGGACCCAACCAAAGGCTCTGGTGGTGCAGTGGTCGTCCCTCTCCCGTCAGACAACAACCAGGTGGGCAGCACGGTGGCACAGTGGTTAGCACTGCTGCCTCACAGCGCCAGAGACCCGGGTTCAATTCCCGCCTCAGGCGACTGACTGTGGAGTTTGCACGTTCTCCCCGTGTCTGCGTGGGTTTCCTCCGGGTGCTCCGGTTTCCTCCCACAGTCCAAAGATGTGCAGGTCAGGTGAATTGGCTATGCTAAATTGCCTGTACTGTTAGGTATGGGGTAAATGTAGGGGTATGGGTGGGTTACGCTTTGGCGGGTCGGTGTGGACTTGTTGGGCCGAAGGGCCTGTTTCCACACTGTAATGTAATGTAATCTAATCTAATCTAAAAAGGTTCAAGTCCTGCGTGATTCAGAGATTTATAATACCACCTCTCAACAGGTCGATTAGGAAGATATCTAACTGGCTCACAAAAGGACACATCCTAAACTCTCCCACTTCGTAAACTTATCCAAGGTTTTCAAAAAGTAGACACCCAACATGAAGTTCTTATGATGCAGTGGCAGTGTCCCTCCATCTGAGCCAGAACGCCTGGGTTCAGGTCCCACCTGCTCCAGAGGTGTGTAATAACATTTCTGGGGTGGCACTGCAGCTCAGTGGTTAGCACTGCTGTCTCACAGCACCAGGGACCCAGGTTCAAGCCCTGATTCGGGCGACTGTGTGTGGAGTTTGCACCTTCTCCCGATGTCCGTGTGGATTTCCTCCCACAGTCCAAAGATGCTAAGGTTAGGTAAATTGGCCATGTTAAAATTGCCCAGAGTGTTCAGGGATGTGTAGGCTAGGTGCATTAGTCAGGGGAATGGATCTCGGTGGTTTACTCTTTGGAGGGTTGGTTGGGCCAGACAGCCTGTTTCAACACTGTAGGGAGGGATTCTATGAACAGGTTAACTAGTAACTATCTAAAATGCCCCACAAGGTCTCATAACTGCCTTCCAAGCAGTTCAGGGAGAAAGTGAGGACTGCAGATGCTGGAGATCAGAGCTGAAAGTGTATTGATTGAAAAGCGCAGCAGGTCAGGCAGCCTCCAAGGAGCAGGAGAATCGACGTTTCGGGCATGAACCTGAAGAAGGGCTGATGCCCCAAACGTCGATTCTCCTGCTCCTTGGATGCTGCCTGACCTGCTGCACTTTTCCATTAACACATTTTCAGTTCCAAGCAGTTCAACCAGCTTCATTTCCACTCCGTCTAATTTAACATGTCTCTTTAAATCCAGATATAAAACTATTGGATGCTAACTTTGCTCTGTAAATACTTGCAGGTTTAATTCAATGAAAAAGAGAGGTGGGGCTTTGATGACCATGCAAATATAGTAGTTGCTGCTCAATTATGAGGTCCCAATGTCACCAGTTACAACTGGAGGATAAAGTTGATAAGGCAGGCCAAGAGGGTTTTTGTGGTTTGAATAAGATTAAATATAGAGCAGACCCACGCATGGTTCTGCAGAACTGTTTAACAGTTCTCACTCAATGGGTCTCGGAGCACTTGCGGACAGATGAAAAATAAAGCAGTCAACGTTTTGAGTTCGATTATGACTCGTCTTCAGAATCAGGAGTGCAAAAGCAGTTAAAAACCAAAAGGACAAAAGATGATGGAAATCAGAAACAAAAACAGAAATTGCTGGAGAAGCTCAGCAGGTCTGGCAGCATCTGTGGAGAGAAATCAGGGCTAACCTTTCGAGTTGAGTGAGCCTTCCTTAGAACTGGTGGTAGCTAGGAAAATGTCACTTTATATGCAGAAGATAGGGTAGGGGGAGAGAGGTAAAGACCAAATAGGTGAGGATGGAGCCCAAAGAAAGGGAAGAACTGTTGGACAGACCAAAGTTGGTCAGGTGAATTGGCAAAGCTAAATTGCCCCATCGTATTGGGTACATTAGTCAGGGGTAAATACAGAGTAGGGGAATGAGTCTAAGTTGGTTACTCTTTGGAGGGTCAGTGTGGACTTGTTGGGTTGAAGGGCCTGTTTCCACACTGTAGTGGATCTAATCTAATCTTAAAAAATAGTGAATAATGATCAGGCTTGGGAGGCTAAGTACCTATTAATGGGGACTGTTAGTGGCTAACAATGGATTGTGTGGTAATGGCTGACTATGTGATTAAAGAAAAGACCTGGTGTGAGAGGGGTTGGGGAAAAAAGACATGGTGGGGTGGGGGAGGGGGGAGCTCAAATCCTGAAGTTATTAAACTTGATATCAAGTCCAGAAGACCTGCAAGGTCCTCAAGCAGAAAATGAGATGTTGTTCTTGCAGCTTCTGCTGAGCTTTGCTGGAGCACTGCAGCAAGCCAGAGACAGATGTTGGTCAGGGAACAAGGGTGGTGTTGAAGTAGCAGGCAACTGGAAGCTCAGGGTCTTTTTAAATAACCTGGTCGTTATCCACTCCTTTATCTGGCCAACTGTTCTCCTCTGTGTTTGGGCTCTATACCCATCTACCATTGCCCATACTTTTCATACTGTGCATTTTATCATATTATAATTTGATAGCGAGGAGTCCGTGACATGGAAGCTATTTGAATGTCCTAACCCAGTCATGGTGAAGAAAATGACGTACGCCTCTCACACCAGAGGTCTAAAGGACTGGATTCAAACCTTTCAAATTATCGAGGGGCCGGAGTTGCTCCTCAAACCTTTTGAGGTGAACCTTTATTTACTCGTGGACGTTACATGTTAAGAGTGTAGACTGGGGTAGCTGGCTCTGTGAAAGAGCTACATAATTAATCCCACTCCCCTTGCTTTCGCCTTCAAAGTCAGGCAAATATTTCCTTCTCAACAACCACTTTTCTAGTTCCTGTTAAAAGCTGTGAACACATCAGCTTGTGTGCAATCCAGATTCTGATTCCTCCTCCTCCTCCTCTCAATAATTATTTTAAAACTCTATCCTCCAACCTTCCTACCAGCAGCAACAGATCTTTCCCAGAGACATTCCCTCTTGTTTGGAATGCTTTTATTAAGTTTCTGCTAAACCTTCTTTAGCTCCAAGGAGAACTAGCCCAGTTTCTCCAGTCACGTCAAAGGCCTCCTCTGAGGTACTGTGTCCATTCCGGTCACCCTGTTATAGGAAGGATGTTATTGAACTGGAGAGGGTTCAGGAGAGATTTATCAGGATGCTGCCAGGAATTGGAGGGTCTGCGTTATAAGGAGGGGCTGAACAGACTGGGACTTTTTCCACTGGAGTGTAGGAGGTTGAAGGGTGACTTTACAGAGGTCTATAAAACCACGAGGGACATGGATAAGGTGAATGGCAGGTATTCGTTTTCCCTACGGTTAGGAATTTCAAGATTAGGGAGCACATTTTTAAGATGAGAGGAGAAAAGATTTTTTTTTAAAATGGGGACTTTTTTTTACAGAAAGTGATTCCTATGTGGAATGAACTGCCAGAGGAAATAGTGGATGCAGAAGCATTTACAACATTTAAAAGGCATTTGGATAGGTTCATGAATAAGAAATCTTTGGAGGGATATATGCCCAATGCAGGCAGGTGGGAGTAGTTTAGTTTGGGATTACGGTCAGCATGGATTGCTTGAACCGAAATGTTTGTATCCGCGCTCTATGATTCTGGTTCTATCACTCCTGGTCCCATCGTCATAAATCTCTGTAGTGTCCTCTTCCAGGCTTTTGACATCCTAAGACAGTAAGTTACGTTGGATGGTATTTCAAACAAGTTAACCCAGAACAAAAAGGTATCACCCATCCATCACCACTCCCACAAAAAAACCTATCAATTCCTAAAACTTGCTTCCCATAGTTCACATGTCCACCACCATCTGTAGGGAAAAAGTAATTAAACTCGAACTATCTGCAGAAATATCCTCTGCTCTCCTGGTTGTGGCAATCTGAAACACTCTAAAGGGGGTTTTAATTTATTGCTTTCCTCTAATATTCTCCCCACCCAGCCCTTTCTGCAGCAAATAACCCTGGGCATTTCAACATCTTTTAAACTTCTATTCAACATTGGGCAAGACTGGGGCTCAGTGATTAGCGTTACTGCCTCACAGCAGCAGGGTCTCAGGTTCGACTCCAGCCTCAGGTGACTGTGTGTGTGGAGTTTGCATGTTCACCCCATGCCTGCAAGGACTTCCTCTGGTTTCCTCCCACAGTCCAAAGATGTGCAGGTTAGGTGGATCGGCCATGGGGAACGCAGGGTTACAGGGATAAGATAGGGGGGTTGGGTCCAAGTAGGATATCCTTTGGAAGGCCAATGTGGATTCGACGGACCAAATAGCCTGCTCCCACACTGTAGGTATTCAACAATCGCTTCAGGGTTCAGAAGCATTCAAGCACCAGACTGGTACGAAATTATAAAATCTAACCCATTGCCGTCGAACTTTGCTATTGAGCCACAGCAGTAAACAAACACAAAGAAATTCAGCAGGTCTGACAGTATTTATGGAGAGAGAAACAGTGGTAACGTTTCTTCAGAACTGAAGAGGAGTCACGCGAACTTGAAACGTTAACTCAGTTTCTCTCTCCTACCGCTGCTGTTGAGTTTCTCCAGCATTCACTGGGTTTGTTTCAGATTTCCAGCAGCCACAGTACTCTGCTTTTAATCGTGACATTTTTTCCAAGCTACGTGCCCACGTAGCAAGGCTTCACTCTCGACTCTGATCTCCAGCTTCTGCAGTCCTCCCTTACTGGTCTCAGCGGAGTTTTCTGTTCTGTACAACTGTACATTTACCCACAGAATATGTACATATTTGTATATATAGCCAGCTGTCTTGTACAAAACTGCCAACTTTGTATACAGTCTGTGCGCAAAAATGCAAGCACCACAAGGGACACTTTAGTAAATCTGGGAGAAGCATATCTGCTGATTTAGGTTTGCTAAAATTCTGGAGTTGGCTACTGCTTTCGATGAAATCTCGAATGTGCGTACCTGAGACAGAGATGTAAGATTGCACTGTACACATTTACAGTCATGTGACAATGTCACCCAAAACTGACGCACAGTTAGGAAGTCAGCTCAAAAGCTTACATTTCGGTTGTAAACGCCTACTCCCTGGATGATTGGTTAGCTCAGCGGCCTCGCGTGCAGTTCTGTTTTACACCAACAATCCCCAGTCTGGCTCGGATAGACCTGGGACCTGTCGCCCCACCCCAGAGCGGGAGACAACCCACTGGCAAACACACTGCCGAAGAAAGGGTGAAGCATCAGTTGCTGATGAGCCAAGGATCTGCCTTCAGCTAGGGGGAGCCGAGGGGTCGGCAGAATTCTCAGGACATGATACTTTTAGCAATTTATCTGCACACTGTTCGAATGCACGTTTTCGGCCGAGAGTTACCCCCTTGAAAATACTGGCCCATTCCCTGCCCGCAAAATGCTGTGGGATGACCCACAGTCACGAAAAGTGCTGCCTAAGAGCAGGTTTGTTATTTGTGCCTTTGAAAGCTGTTATTTACCCAGAGGAAAACAATGCCCTCAACCACAGCTGTTTACCAGGGTTTGAAACAGGAATCGGATGCTCACAAAGCAAAACTCCACAAAACAAATGGCAGAGACACTGATCTGGATTTACTCATGATCCTTTTGTCGTTGCAGGGTTCCAGTTTAAAAGTTGCCTGAAGTCAATAGGAAGTTTTTGCCTTAAGGTGGATAGGCTGCTCCAATCCCCAATTCGAGGCAATAAGGGAAGGTTAGCCCTTTGTGGCCACTTCCTTTGAATTTCCTTGTACCCTCTAAGATGAAAATGCAACAACATTCAGCATTCTGAGAAAAGTTGCCTCTTTACAACAGCAGCTTCCAAAACGTGGGTCACAACTCCAATTGAGACGGTAGAAACATGCCAATGGAGTCACGAGGTTCCGTCCCTTACCCCTCCCACCAACTATAAGACCCAGATTTCTGTTCAACTCTTGGACTCCTGCTCACAGTCGCACCCCTGAATCTTGAAACCCTTAGCCCTGAGCTGCATCCTTTCAAACCCAGCCCCCTGACTACTTAGTGCTGCAGGATGACCTATGGCTCCAACATATCAAACCCAGAGACTCTCAACCTGCACGTCTACTCCTTCCTTGGGTGAAAACCCTGGAATTCCCTCCCTAATGGCATTGTGGACAGCACACGGACTGTAGTGGCTCAAGCAGGCAGCTCATCACTACCTCCTCCTCAAGGGCTGGCAATAAAAGCTGGCCCAGCCAGTGACACCCACATCCCACAAAAGAGATAGGAGGTGAAGCAGCTCAGATGAAAGAATGGTCTGTCTGGTTGAGAATGTAAAATAATTGTATTTTCACAAAGTAATTTCAAAACATGGATTGTCATATTCATGTGATGTTCAAACATCAATCTCTGACACACAAACTTATGTAATAAATGTTAGTCAGCTACTTTATTGCCATTGTGTTCTTGTTGGCATCCAGGGTTACAGTAACTTTCACATGTTAAATGTCATTTGGAAGACTGTTTTACATCATTTCCTGCTCGAACGAACACACACACACACACACACACACACACACACACACGCAGGACCTCAAGAGTGATGGAGCTCCCAGACTGAGTGCCTTTCCTACTGCAATCTGCAAAGTTTGCCATAATTTGATCATCATTTCTCGGTCATATCTTCTTGGTGTCACCATCAGCCGTGGCTCAGGGGAGTGGGGGGAGAACACCTTTTGTCTTGGTGTTAGAAGGTTGAACCCGTAACCCCCACCCTCGGACCCTAAAGCATAAACTTTAGGTTGACACCAGGGTGAGGGAGCGGAGGTCTGGAAAATTAAGAGGCACTTGTCTATGGGGGATGCTTGTATACTCTTGAGACCATCGGGAGGGAGATGCTGGGAGAGTCCTATATCTCTTGCCCAAACCTTAAATCCATACTCCTTGTTCACATACCGTCAGCTCAAATGGGACAAGCTCTTCTTCGTCCACTTGTTCAATTCTACCAAGTCTCCCGTCAACCTCTCTCACTGCACGAACAACTTCTTGCAATTTCTCCAAACTAACCCACGCAGCTAAATTCCAGCCCGGCACCTTCCCTGCACCCCCTCTCAAAGCCCAATCACAACTTTCTTATGGTGTGACCAGATCCAGCCACAACCCTCTACGGTGAAGTCTAACTAATGCCTTATTATGGTTTAGCGTAACTTCCCTACTCCTTTACTCTGTACGTCTGTTGACAAAACCCCCAAGTACTTTGTCAATTACTTGGTCGTTTTCATCACCAGAACAGGAACGGGCTCCTACAACGTGCAGAATGTGCACAACTAGGGCAATGTACCATGGGAGTCAATTCCCATAATCAGCACCCATGACCTTTCATTCGGTTGCAATCTGTTCCACCTCTCTTTGAGCCAGCTGATTAAAGGCTAGCTATCTGGGTGACAAGGGTCATATCCGCCTGGCGTGGGGAGCTGGGAATTCACACTTACATGGACGTTACACAGCGCACCATTATTGTCCTTGGGTAACAGCTTGCTCTGCCCTCACTGTGCAGGAGGATCTACAGTACTCCGTTGGTCAGGTGTCGAGATTCACGGTGTACAGCTGCACAGCTTCACCACCCACTGATTGGGGCCCTTGCCCCCAACATTAGGCAAGAAAATGAGATGGAAGAACACGAGGAGGAGGAAGTGGAGAAGGAACAGGGTGATGGGAGTCTACAACAAGGCAAGCTCCTGGGTGCCCACCAACTGGATTACTTATGAGTGCTACCAAGAACCTCAGCTACATCCCTCTCCAATCACGCCTAAAGTCCCATCCTTCATCATTGACTGTCCCACTAACAAACACAGACATCAGGAAATACATTTCAAACCAATGTTATAAATATGTTGTTAAATAAGTCAGAAAGAAATAATTTAAGACACCCGTGGGCGTTCCCTGAGTTCCGTCTTTGACATGTTTCTCTGCCTATGCTACACAGTGATTCCCCAGCGTTTGACTCAGAGTGCTCCATGGTGGAAATCTGGGCAAGCCCCCTGATGGGCAACAGTGTGGGCACTGGTAGAGGGGGCCGAGATGGCAGCAGAAGCGGTGATACCCTCTGAGTCGCTGCTGCTGACCCAGGGAGGTGCCTCAGCAATCCTCCTGATCTGCTGGACGACAGACTGTTGGGCTGCCGTGACACCCTGGAAGCCCCTGCGAACAGTTGCGTCCAGAGCCACGATGGCGGCCGTCTGAGCTTGGAGGGCGGCGGTCTGAGTCGCCACCGCGTCGCTCAGGCCTCTGACGGAAGCCGCCTGGGCCGCGATGGAAGCCGTGACGTCGGCCATCAGACGCTCCGACACAGTGGGGTCCGCGGGCGTGCTAACGGAGGTGACCACTCTCTCTAGGCTCTGGGTAAAACTCTCGGCCAAGTTGGAGCTGGTCTCCTCCATGCTCCTGGCCATTCGGCGCAGACTGTTGGGCAGACTCTCCAGGGCAGCAACCATTTGGTTGTGCACGTCCATCAGCCTTCTCCTGTAACCTGGGTCATCAAAGTCCTCGTCCGACTGCTCAGCGGCGGGGCTACTGTGCGACAATGCCCTCTGACGGACTGGCACCTCTGCTGCCCTCTCCTCCTGCCCTGCCTCTTGCCCACTTGTGGCCAGCACCTCACCACACTCAGATGCTACTTGGAGCAAAGCCTCCGAAAGGGGCGCTGTGTCAGTCTTTGAGCCGGTGACAGGAGGACTGGGTAACGATGTCTCTTTGCTTCTCTTGCCGTCTGCGTCTTCCTCCTCTGGCTCCAGCTCCTGGGAAACTGAAATAAGAAAGGATTAGGGCAAAGTAAGATGGGGCCTCTTTAATCATCTGCAGAGGAGAGAGGAGACTGCACAATAAGAAAGGTGCAGCTTAAGAGGAGGAGGATTAAGTCCACAGATACCTTCATCCTTGATCTCTCCAGCGTCGTCACAGGCCTCAGCAATACCCTTTTCTATAACTGTCTCATCAACAGCGGCTAAAACGTGAAGGTGTGACTGTCCTCCTCCTGTGTGCTCTTGCTTGCCCCTGTTAAGCACCATCTTCTCCTGCAATGACAGGCAAGTGTGTCAGTGCGGTACTGTCCTGTATCACCTTTGGGCGATGTGGCCGTCATGATTAATCACTGCTGTGAGCTGTGTCCGTTTAACTGCAGGGTTGGTTACTGATTGATAGCATGTTGCTGAGAGGGTGAAGGGAGTGTGGTTAACTGAGCAGCGTAGGAGGCCGATGGCACACGTGCTTAGATATGCCATTTGAAGATGGGATTTACTCACATTCACAACCTGGGTCAGACTATTCAACGGCCTTATGGACTGCATCCACGTTCTTGGAGCTAGACCCCTGGTTTTGACATTCAACATTATTCCTTTGCACTTTCTGTATGTCTTGAGAGCCTCCTGCCACTCTCCACCCCACCTGGCTGCTGACACAGGAGTTCCATCTCCACATCTTAGAATGAAGCCTTCATCTCGATGTTCATCCATTCTCCAACCTTTTGCAACATGGGTTCACCCAGCAAAAGAATCCCAACATATGAACCTACCACGCTTAAGATTCACGCTGACAGGTACTTTTTAAATGCAACCCGCCTTTGACAGCTTTTGGCTTCTTTTAAATGATGCATTAGCTTGGTGGGATAACCCCTTTTTACAGCTGATGAACAAAATACATGCACACAGCAATCCGGATAAATCAAACACAGTATCAATTCAAAGGAAAGGACAAAAATGGGCAGGGGTGGGGGGGAGTGGGGCAGAGGAGAGAGAGAGAGACGGGGGGGGGGGCAAGAGAGAGGGGGAGGGGAAGAGAGAGGGGGAGGGGAAGAGAGAGGGGGAGGGGAAGAGAGAGGGGGAGGGGAAGAGAGAGGGGGAGGGGAAGAGAGAGGGGGAGGGGAAGAGAGAGGGGGAGGGGAAGAGAGAGGGGGAGGGGAAGAGAGAGGGGGAGGGGAAGAGAGAGGGGGAGGGGAAGAGAGAGGGGGAGGGGAAGAGAGAGGGGGAGGGGAAGAGAGAGGGGGAGGGGAAGAGAGAGGGGGAGGGGAAGAGAGAGGGGGAGGGGAAGAGAGAGGGGGAGGGGAAGAGAGAGGGGGAGGGGAAGAGAGAGGGGGAGGGGAAGAGAGAGGGGGAGGGGAAGAGAGAGGGGGAGGGGAAGAGAGAGGGGGAGGGGAAGAGAGAGGGGGAGGGGAAGAGAGAGGGGGAGGGGAAGAGAGAGGGGGAGGGGAAGAGAGAGGGGGAGGGGAAGAGAGGGGGGGGGGGAAGAGAGAGGGGGGGGGAAAGAGGGGGGGGGAAGAGGGGGGGGGAAAGAGGGGGGGGGGAAAGAGGGGGGGGGGAAAGAGGGGGGGGGAAAGAGGGGGGGGAAAGGGGGGGGGGAAAAAGAGGGGGGGGAAGAGAGGGGGGGGGAAAGAGAGGGGGGGGGAAAGAGAGGGGGGGGGGAAAGAGAGGGGGGGGGAAAGAGAGGGGGGGGGAAAGAGAGGGGGGGGGAAAGAGAGGGGGGGGGAAAGAGAGGGGGGGGGAAAGAGAGGGGGGGGGAAAGAGAGGGGGGGGGAAGAGAGGGGGGGGGAAAGAGAGGGGGGGGGAAAGAGAGGGGGGGGGAAAGAGAGGGGAGGGAAAGAGGGGGGGGGGAAAGAGAGGGGGGGGGAAAGAGAGGGGGGGGGAAGAGGGGGGGGGGGAAGAGAGGGGGGGGAAAGAGAGGGGGGGGGAAAGAGAGGGGGGGGGAAAGAGAGGGGGGGGGAAGAGAGGGGGGGGGAAAGAGAGGGGGGGGGAAAGAGAGGGGGGGGGGAAGAGAGGGGGGGGGGAAAGAGAGGGGGGGGGAAAGAGAGGGTGGGGGGAAGATGAGATAGCGCGAGAGAGAGAGAGAGTTAGAGAGAGAGAGAGAGTGTGAGAGAGAGAGTGCGAGAGAGAGAGTGCGAGAGAGAGAGTGCGAGAGAGAGAGAGAGAGAGTGAGAGAGAGAGAGAGTGAGAGAGAGAGAGAGTGAGAGAGAGAGAGAGTGAGAGAGAGAGAGAGAGGAAGGAGAGAGAGAGGGGAAAGAGAGGAAGAGGAGAGGGGGAGAGGAAAGGGAGAGAGGGAGAGGAAAGGGAGAGAGGGAGAGGAAAGGGAGAGAGGGAGAGGAAAGGGAGAGAGGGAGAGGAAAAGGAGAGAGGGAGAGGAAAAGGAGAGAGGGAGAGGAAAAGGAGAGAGGGAGAGGTAAAGAGATCATTAACAGAAGGAGGACGCTCGAGTATCAGCATTAATGGAGTGAGACAGAGGACAATGACAGCTTTAATGGAGGATATGAGTGAAGAGTGGAGTGAGGAAGTGAGGGAGGGGGAGTGACAGCATTAACTGAGGAAACAGCAGAGTATAAAGTGAAGAGTGCTGGGGCAGACAGCAACAGCGGCATGAATTGTGGGAGTTTATACAGACAATCACCGTGCTTCACTGGCTAAAAGGTTTGGTGAGACCGAGATGGCACGTCTGCCTCGTACATGGACACTGCTGGTCTAACCTTCTCTTCATAGATCTTCCTGATTCGGGTGCCTGCCTGTGCCACAGGCTCTTTCTCACCGGTGATGAAGATCTCATCCTTGTTGATGCTGGGAGGCGGGATGTTGATACGAGCTCCAGTCTCCTGCATGATTTCCTGGACCACTTTGTTGTAAGCCCCAGCAATGAACGGATGGAAGACCTTCTCCAGGTTTATCCTCTCCACTGCCCGCTTGTCCTAGCACCAGGGGCAGAAGGTAAGGCAATCAAAGTGAGTTATTTTTTTTACTCTACCAAGCAAGCCACTTTCCCCAACAGTGCTGCTGTCAATCAGAATGCAAAGTGCAATTCTTGAATAAGCATAGGTTATCTAGAGAGGTTCATGCTTTCAAGTGACTTAGACCATCATAAATATGTACAGGAGCACCCCTCAAACCTGCTCCGCCATTCAATAGGATTATGGCTGATTGAGTAAAGTTATCCTAAACTGTAAATTGTAGGATGTTTTCCTACATGTGGGGATCTAGAGGTGGGGGAGGTGGGGGAAGTGTTTCAACACGATTCTCCTAAGGAGGGGTATAGATGCAATTAATGGGAGTTGTCTTTTCTCGAGGATGGGGGATTTCAAGACTAAAGGGCAAATTTTTAAGGTGAAAGGACAGAGATTTTAAAAAGACAAAGGGGCAAATTTTGTTTTATACAGAGGGTGGTTCGTGTGTGGAATGAACGTCCAGAGGAAGTGGTGGATGCAGGTACAAGTTACAACATTTAAAAGACATTTGGGTAAGTAGATGAATAGGAAAAGTGTGGAGGGATTTGGGCCAAGTGCAGACGGTGAGACTAGTCTAGTTTGGGAATGTGGTCAGCATGGATTGGTTGGACTGAAAAGGTCTGGATGACTATCACATCTATCTCTTAGTCTTCAGTGATAAAGTTCCATAGATTCACAGCCCTTTATGTGAAAAATTCTATTCGCATCTCTGTTCCAAACACTTGTCCCCTTATCTTGAGACGGTGGCCCACGTTCTAGCTTTCCTAATCTGCGTCTCTCACGTCAAGTGGTCACCCTTCATTCTTCGAAGCTCCAGGATTCATTCACACAGTTTCTCATCACTAGACAATCCTCCCAATGGCCAATTCAGTGGCCCTTCACTACTGTCTCCAATCCAAGAACACAAATCCTCAAATACACAGACCAAAATTGCTCCTGGTACTTCAGGTATTGTCACACCAAATCCCAATACAATTCTGAAGCACAGAAGCAAGCAGCATTGTAGCAAGACTTCTTTCTGCCTGCCCTTCGAACCCATGGCAATAAAAGGTCAATTTACCACTTGTCTTCCTCGGCGTGCGGTTGTACCTGCAAGCTAACTTGCTGTGTGTTGCGTTCACAAGCCCGTCTGAACGTGGATGTTTGCAAGCTTCACACGATTTAAAACATACTCTGCTTTTCCATTCTTATAGCGGAATCAAATAACATCACACTGGCCCCATATTATCTGCGGTCACCTCACTGTCCATTCTCTTCACCTGCCTCTATCATTTTACAGAAGATTAACTGGAGGATCCCAGATGCCCTGAAAATGGCAACTGCATTATTTTAATTGACATGGGGCACAAAACCAAATTACACGAGACCCAAGGAACATCAAAACAAATATATTGTGGAAATGTATTTTGGAAAGTTGGATGGGTGGCCGTACCTGCTCCGCAGAGATGAGCAGAATCTCATGCCGAGATTTCTCAATGCCTTCCTTCGTCCCTGTAATTTTAATCTGGTTGCTGGGGTCATCGGGGCGGGGTATGTTGATTTTGGTCGCCGTCTTCAATTCTAGTTCCTGCAGTTTCTCTCCGTTCTTGCCGATGACAAACCGATGGTGTTCTTTTGGGATGGTGACAGTAGCTGAAGCCTAAGGGAGTTAAAGAGCCTGGTAAAGTACGCTGGTCTGCACTCGCTGTGCAAAGAAGAGTTAGTTTTTGCTTGAGACCACAACACCTCTCAGTCAGTTGACAGGTGTAAGTTTTCTCCAGCACACATTGGAAATTATATTCTGTAGAATTACCTAGTGACCACAGTTTGCAATGCAACATCATTACAGGCAACTGTTTACAATTTTCTTTATTTGTTCACAGGACATGAACATCACAGGATAGTTAACTCTTAACTGCCCATCCCCAATTGCTCAGTCAACATGTAGGCCAGACCAGGTAAGGATGGCAGTTTCAGTGGACATCAGTGAGCCAGATGGGCTTTTCCGACAAGCGGCAACAGATTCACAGGTCATCATCGGACTCTGAATTCCAGATTTATTTTAGAACCAAATTCAAATTTCACCATCTGCTGTAGCAGGATTCAAACCCAGGTCTCCAGTACATTAGCTGGGCCTCTGGATCGATAGTCCAGTGATAATACCACTAGGCCACTGCTTCCCCATACAATACTTCCATTCTAAATGATTACATAGGTAGCTTCAACATTAGCCTGACATAAAAGTGCCAAACAATAACAATAACAAATTTATATAGGAATTATAAATGCATAACTGTAAATAGGTGATTGGCATGGCTTCAGCTCATAACTTTCACTAACCTGACAAATCAGCAATGGCAACCATGTATACAAAACGTTGGCCAAAATATTATATTTCAATCACATCTTCAGAAGGCTATCAAGGAGTCCCCTTCTCTCTTGCAGGTCAATGCTCTGACTTCAAATACCAATGTCACAGACATAGAGTCAGAGAGGTCTATAGCACGGAAACAGGCCCTTCGGCCCAAATTGTCCATGCCGCCCAGTTTTCACAGTTAATCCAATCCCATATCGCTCCATACCTAACCCATCCATGGACCTGGCTATGATGTTTCTTAAGTGACAAAATTGTACTCCCCTCCACCACTACCTCTGGCAGTCTGTTCCAGACACTCACCGCCCTGTGTATCAAACAAATGCCCCTCTGGACCTTTTTGTATCTTTCCCCTCTCACCTTAAACCCATGCCCTCTAGTTTTAGACTCCCCTACCCTGGATATTCACCCCATCTGTGCCCCTCATAATTTTACAAACCTCAAGATGGTCATCCTGCAGTCTCCTACGCTCCAGTGAAAAAAGTCCCAGCCTATCCAACCTCTCCTCTCTAGAGACGATCAAGATCACTTCCGCTCTTCTTTAGAGACTGCTCATCTATGCACTCCATAGATGCACATGAAGTGGTATCAGCAATGTCTGCTGGGGGGGTGGGGGGGGGGGGGGGCCTTGAGGCTCTTTGGAACACACAAATGGGACTGAGCCATTCAATCATTTGCTCCTTTTCTCTATCATTTAACTAGAATCCCACCCTATCCACCAGAGGAAACAACCTTTTTCTATTAGTTGAGTCGGCTTGGTGCAAAGCAGAGTGTGGGTTCAATTCCTGCACTGGTCGAGGTCACATGAAGGCCCCAACTTCTCAACCTTGCCCCTCACCTGACACAGGGTGACCCTCAGGTTAAAAACACTATCAGCTGTTTCTCTGTAACAAGAGAGCAACCTGCGGTCCTCTGGGACTTTGACAAATTTGGATTCCAATCACCAAACACCTCGATTAATTCACGCCCAAAGCTTCAACACGGAAAAAAAACTGAGGAGCTTAAGGAAGCAATTACAAGGCAAAAGGATCTACAACTGATCACAAAAGCGGAGGGGAAGGAAAACCGGGTGAAAGACACGACCTCTCACCAACCGCAGCAGTGACAACGGTGCGCCAATCCCAAAGACCGACCTGGGTCTGAAGTCGAGCCACGATTTCCTTCCTTGCTTTCATGACAGAGTCGAGTTTGCCGGTCACCATGATGGAGAGGCCTTGATCTTTGGCCAGAGAGAGCTCGATATGGGCTCCCGTCTTCTGCATGATGTCCAAGCACACCTTCGCCTCCTCACCTTCGCCAAACTGACTGTTGTCCTTGTACCTGCGCTCCTCCAGAGGGACATGAAACACCTGAGCAGAGGAGACAGAGAAGGGCAGTCAGTCCTGTTTAGCGACTGTGTTGGACTAGGCTGGAACCGAACCCTGGTATCTCTGGTGCTGTGAGGCAGTCATGCTGACCACTGAGCCA
This sequence comes from Chiloscyllium punctatum, assembly GCF_047496795.1. Classification (NCBI taxonomy): domain Eukaryota; kingdom Metazoa; phylum Chordata; class Chondrichthyes; order Orectolobiformes; family Hemiscylliidae; genus Chiloscyllium; species Chiloscyllium punctatum. The sequence goes on from NC_092759.1 coordinate 310,664, forward strand.
CCGTGCCGCCCGGGTCTGTGGATAAGCACACCAAGGCTCCTCCAGAGACTGTGACTGTGAAACTGGGAAGGATAATGTATACTGGCCTCGCCAGCAATGCCCAGACATGGGATTTCCATCCTACAACAAGTTTGTGGCCAAAAACAACTCCCACCCTGTCCATGAGTAACCTACGGTGCCAAACCCATTTCACACATCTTTTGCCATTAAGGTAGATGTGAACACTACCAGCTGCAAGCTCCTCTGAGCCAGTCACCGTCCTGACTAGGAGATTTTTGGACATCTTTTATCTGTCAGTGGGTCCACCTACAACATGTGGCCTGCAGCGGTTCAAGGTGATGGCTCAAAGCTGATCAAGATTGAGTGATCAATACTGGTGACTCCAACATGTCTTGAACAAGTGAAACAATATTCTATGGCTGACTCCTTAAAGGAAATAAACTCTCATGACCTGGTGTCTTCCCCTGACTGTCACCAAATATAAATATCCAAAGTACAAACGGTATGGGGAAGTGAGTCACAGTCGGCACTGACGTCAACAATAAGCAGGTTTTCCTGTTTATCACCGGAAGGTTTATATTCTTTTTGGGAGACACACAGGGGAAGCCAGTGATCACACAGGATGTGTTAGCCTTAGAACGCAGATTGAAGGAGTTATTTCTACCTTGCCAACATAGAATCTCCAGTGTAGAAGCAGGCTATTTGGCCCATCGGGTCCACACTGACTCTCCAAACAGCATCCCAGCCATACCCACCTTCTCTCTAACCCTGCATTTCCCATGGCCAATTTACCTAACCTACACATCAGTCAACAACAAGAGCAATAATAGCATGGCCAATCCAATTGTTAAAGTTCATTTGACAACCTATACCCCTGGATCTCTTTGTTCTATAACACTCCCCAGGGCCCTATCATTAACTGTGTAAGTCCTGCCCTGGTTTGCCTCATCAAAATACGACACCTTGTATTTATCTAAATTAAACTCCATCTGCCATTCCTCAGCCCACTGGCCCAAACTCGCTGTGTTCCCAGGTAACCTTTGTCACTTTCCACGAGACCACCAATCTTGGTGTCATCTGCTCTGCAGGTGGACGTTGAGAAGGGAAAAGTCCAAGGGGTACAGGTTCATAGCTTCTTGAAAGTGAAGTTACAGGTAGACAGGATGGTGAAAAAGGCTTTAAGTATGCTTGCTTTCATTGGTCAGAGCACTGAGTGCACTTGCCAACCAATAAGCACTCTCTTCTCATCCAATATAAAATGCTATGTTTCCCTCTTACCTCTGTATGCTTGCAAATACCCAGATTAGTGTAAGACAAACAATAGCTTTGGAGAAAATCTATTGTCTATATCTTTCAGCTCTGCTAAAGTATGACCTGTCAGTAAATTGGACTGACAATAACATAAGTCACATTCAATAAATCTTTCCACTTTGTGACGGTTTTGCAGTTGACTTATTTGTCGCATCAAATTCCTTAGAGCCATTCAGCCCATTTATGCAATGTACCGATGCTAGCTCTGGGATTCAAGTTATGGAGTCATAGAGGTCTACAGCATGGAAACAGGCCCTTCAGACCAACTTGTCCACACTGCGCAGTTTTCACAATTTAAACTAGTGCCATGTGCCATTTGATCCATATCCCTCCATTCCTATCCTATCCATGTACCTGTCTAAGTGTTTCTTAAATGACAAAAATTGTACTCACTTCCACCACTACCTCTGGCAGCCCATTTCAGACACTCATCACCCAGCATGTGAAAAAATTGCCCCTCTAGACCCTTTTATATCTCTCTCACCTTAAACCTATGCTTCTCCAGTTTTAGACTCCACTTACCATGAGGAAAAGCTGTTGGCTATCTACCTTATCTAAGGCCCTCATGATTTTCAAAAGCACTGTAAGGACACCCCTCAGTCTCCTGTGCTCCAGGGAAAAAGGTCCCAGCCTATCCAACCTCTCATTAGAACTCAAACCTTCCAGTCCAGGTGACATTCTGATCAATCTTTTCTGCACTCTTTCCAGTTTAATAATATTCTTTCTATAATAGGGAGGCCAGAACTAAATGTGGCCTCACCAATGTCTTATACAGCTGCAACAAAATGTCCCAACTCCTATATTCAATGCTCTGACCAATGAAAGCAAGCATACTGAAAGCTTTCTTCACTGCCCTGTCTACCTGTAACTTCACTTTCAAGAAGCTATGAACCTGTACCCCTGAATCTCTTTGTTCTATAACACTCCCCAGGGTCTTATCATTAACTGTGTAAGTCCTGCCCTGGTTTGCCTTATCAAAATACGACGCCTTGCATTTATCTAAATTAAACTCCATCTGCCATTCCTCAGCCCACTGGCCCAAACTCGCTGTATCCCCAGATAACCTTTCTCACCCTCCACGATACCATCAATCTTGGTGTCATCTGCTCTGCAGGTGGACGTTGAGAAGGGAAAAGTCCACGGGAAGCCACTTTAGGATTAGCATACAGACTGCATTCTTAAAATATTACTTAAATGTTGTAGACAATCACCATCTACCAGAATTTGAGAGAGAGAGAGAAAAAGAGAATTTGGATTTAGAGACAGCTAGCCTCTTTGGTTCACGTGGGAGCTCATGTTTAGATTGAAGAGACCGTGTTTGTAAGCATCAAAATCAAACCAAGAGTTGCCTTACTCTAGCTACAGAGAGGATAAGCCTAACCACAGAAGCCAATTCAGAGATTGCAGATTTACACATGCCATCAGATGCAAGAAATCACTCTGGACTGGTTCCAGGAGAAGTGTGCCAATTTGAGGCACAGAGTACAACGTAAGTATGGAGCAGGATTTTCAGATGCATTAAAACTTGAATGAGGAAACTTCCCTGTAGTTTAAAATGTTCGTTTACGTTGGCCACTGGGACCAGGACCTCCTGTATAAACAGGAATCAGTCTCTGCAGGGATCGTTATATTTGGTCACCTCCCAGTTAGAAACATTTTTAGGAAAACTTCACAGCCGCAACTTTGCTTTTAATTAACCTCTGAACATAAACTTAACAACATTTCAGGTATTTCCTGAAAATGTCAATGCCTAGAAATCAAATTAATAATCATCTCCTTAAACACAGCTGTTTCTTATAAAGTTTTGGTAATTCTAACATAAAAATCACAGACTAAAAACCAAAGGAAGGACATTTTGCATTTTTCTCTCCATTCTGTTCCTTTATTTTTAAGACTGGCTCAATTCCTGGAGCAAAAACAAAAGTTGATAGCTGAAACTGAAACAAAACCTATTTAAAATTCATCCTCCTGTTTTCAAACCAATTTAAAACTGGGAAGCACTGGGCCCTAATTATGTATAGCTCTGCATCCTGCTGTGAGCACAGCATTGAATAGAGGCTTTCAATGCTGCAGTCCTGATTTGCACAGTGTACACTTTCCAAAACCACTGTGCATGCAAATACCGACTTTGACAGCACAGGTCAAAGCCATTTGGTCCACTTGTACTTCTGTTATCCCTCTGAAATGTCCTCCTCTTAGGAAAAGGCAAATGAGCCATACCCAATGCGGTTTCTCCACTTCTTTCTTAGAAGTTATTCTGGATTATATTTATGATATTCAGTCAATGAGAGCACAGCAAATTTGACTATGGCCTTCATTCCTCTTTCCTGCCTGTCTCGCAAAACCCTTGAACCCCTCGTCTATTATAACTTTGTGCCTCTCGTTCTAAATAAGAACTCTTCATCCCAGGAATTAGCTGAGTGAACCTTTCTCTAGATCAGTTGCTGAAGTGAGAGATTATTGCTATGAAGGAAGATGTCAGAAATGGGTTGGGGGGGGGGGGGGGGGGGGGCTTGATGATCTGACAGAGACATATTAGATTATAATAAGTTTCCTTAAGGTTGACAAAGAGAAACCTCTTCCTGTTAGCTGATGGCACAAGGACTTGAGCACATAGATTTAAGATTTCGGGCAAGTGAGGCCAGGGAATGAGAGGAAGAGGTTTTTTTTTTAAAAGTGATGAACTGTAATGACCTACAACTTGCTGCCCACTAGGGTGGTGCAAACATAGTTGGTGAACAATTTCAAAAGGAAATTGGAAAGGACGCTTGAGGAAATAAATACAAAGCACCATGGCAGGAGAAGATGGTGAGATTTGAACTCCTGTCCTGAGACTATTAGCTTGGGCCACTGGATTACTAGTCCAGTGAGGTTTCTACTACACCACCATCTCCCTCAAATGGCCTCTTGTGCCATAATGACTCTATAACACTCCCTTTCACATTTCAATAATTATATTCAATTTACATCATCTAGTTATTAACTCTTCCAGCAATAGAAGTAACTTTTCTCCAGTTTGTGTTATTAAAATGCCTCTGAATGCATCTTTTAAACTTCATTTGCTGCTGGATCAAAATTGTGGAACTCCCTCTCCCTGACAGCACTGTGGGTGTACCCACACCAAATGAACCTCACTGGCTCGAGAAGGTGGATGAGAAGGGCAATTAGGGGTGGGGAATAAACACTGGCTTAGCCAGCAATGTCCAGATCCTTTTAATGAATTTTTAAAAACCTGCTCTACTTTAATGATTATGTTAAGATCTCTAGCTCTTGGAGCTGCAATTCATAACTATATAACTATCTGTGGTATTATCTGCATATTCTTCCTTTATACCCTGTCTATGGTTTGATATCCTCCCTATAGTAGAGTGAGCTAACCGGGCATAATAATCTAATTCTATTTACCCAAAAACTTCAATAGGTTTCGGGTCACTTTCTGTCAGGCCTTATTCTGAGCAACTCTTTTTAAACTACAGATAAGCTCGATATCAGAAGGTGACAGGATAACAGTCCGGAGGGGGGACCTGGCTGATTTTTTTGTCCAACCCCTTTCACAGACCAGAGGTACTGAGGACTTGGCGACACCAGTACAAATTGACAACGAAAGCTGGGATCTTGCAATAACTTGCATTTCTGTCCCAAACTGCTTGTATATAAAAAAAAACACCTGAAAGAACGGATGTTTAAATTTTAAATGAGACACATTGGAAAGACAGCAGGGTTAGTTAGGAAGGAAATTCTACAACACTGTGCCAAAATAGCTGAAGGCCACTGTTGACCTTGAGGTGAAAGGAGGGGCAGGCGTAGAACAAACAAGAGACCACATTCAAAGCAATGAATATTTTGGTAATAGGGGAGGTTGCTTTTCACTTTCATTGGGTGTCGTTGACTAGACCAGCCTTTAGTGTCCATCCCTAATCGCCCTTTCTTTTAAAATCACTGCAATCCATGGGATTACGTACAGCTGTGATGCTGTTTGAGAGGAAGCTGGATTTTGACCCAGTAATGATGATACCATCCGGACAGTACGCGGTTTGGCTGGGTGACCTCGTAGACTATGCTGTTCCCATGCATCTGCTGCCCTTGCCTTCCTGGTTGGTAGGGGTCAAGAGTTCGGAAGATGTTGTCAAAGGATGCTGGGAAAATTGCAAAGCCAGAGAGGGTTACAGATGTAGGGAGGGACAGAGTCAGGAGAGGGCTAAACCAGAGGATGAGGCATTGGGTGACTGAGAACTAATGAAGGGCGAGCAGCAGGATAAGCCCTTTTGAGCTTGAAGAATGCCGCAGAAAGTGGCTGCTGCATTCAGCTGTGTCTATGGAGAAGTCATGGAGGTAGTTCACCATGACTGTAGCTAAATTGCGGCTTCGGATGGAACTGTTCTGGTGCCCTGCCCGTCTTGCAAAGTGTTGGTCACGTGTGACACACACTGAAGTCAGGAGGTTTTGCCTGCTCCAGAGGCAAAAGCTCAAAAATTCAGAGTGACTCTCCAAATGCAGGTGTTAAACTGACACCCCATCTGTCCTCTCAGGTGGATGTAAAAGATCCCTCAGCCACACCGTTTTAAAGAACAACAGGGGAGTGCCCCTCAAAGTCTTAACTATAGTAATCATTCAACCAATAGTGAGAGAGAAAACCCGGATGATCCCGTCGTAAACACATCGCTCTTTGAGGGGATCTTGCTACGGTTATTGGGCGAAAGGGCTGCTCCCTCACATGGGACAGATGACTGATGGTGGTTTCACCATGTCTCAGATGAGGAGAGAGATTGAGGAGAAGGAGAGTGATTCGTGCTAAGTACCCTCAGCCAGTGCAGGAATTGAACCCACGCTGTTGACGTTACCCTGCATCGCAACGTGGCCAAGTGAAAGTGATTTGCGAGCTAAGAGGTGGCTTGGGGTGGCCCTGACGGCACTGTTGGTGCTGGTCCTTCCTAAATTGCACACGACAGACAGCATTCACGTACCTGGGTGATTACTGAGGATTTGATTGGTCGGATTTTGCTCCACGCTCCAATGGGTTCACCGGACTTGTCCCCCGGTGTTCCCTTCTCAGGGAGTGGGGGGAAAGCCTCCAGGTAAGTGGGGATGTAAGCTTCATCCTCAGGTACTCCACCTGCAAACAGACAGGCAACAACAACAACACAACCCACGTGAATCCCACACATAAGCATCATGTTTAAAAGGGCACGGTACATACAGGGGTAGGGGGGGGGGGACTATTACCTCTGCCCCTCCCTCCACAATGTTAGCGTAGCAAATAAAACCTCCTACCTCACAATAGCCACTTGACGTCTCAATGTTTTGGTCCCTCCTCACTTTAAGGTCACCACAGAAATCAAGAACAGAACTCGCTGGACCGTAGCTGCTGTTTGGAAGCCCACATCCTTCCCTGCCTTGGGTGCCCCTGGTTGTGCCAAGGTTCCTTTGTGACCAGGGGAGCGCACAAGGAGCAGTGTGGGCTGGCCTCGGTCTCTCATCTTCACTGGCGCGGTCTCTCCCTCCCTTCTGGAGACAAGGTGGGCCACTCGTGAGGGTCTCTGACCTGGGTCCCGACATTCTCCCCTCCTCGTCTGAAGCTGTTAAAGGGTACAACTGGAAAATTGCCAGAAGCCCTCCGTTAACTGGCTAACGGACCCACTCCAAGTGCGTGAGCCTGGACAGTGTGCACTGGAAAGCTGCTAGACTGTGAAGGCATCACCATCAAGACTCAAATCTGTCCTGACTTGATAGTCACACTCGTGTGCGCGCCAACATGCATCACAGGAAAGCGATATGGAACAAGAACAGGACAGTACCCTTCTGCATCCAATCCCCTCCCCGCAACACCTGACCCCAGACTCTTCCCCAGAATCCAAAGGGTGGCTACAGCAGATCCAGGAACTCAACACAGTCTGGGAATGAAACTGGGAGCCTCCTGCAGTGCATCTGAGTCAGGAGATTAGATTAGATTAGATTCCCGACAGTGTGGAAACAGGCCCTTTAGCCCAACAAGTCCACACCGACCCTCCAAAGAGCAACCCACTGAGACCCATTCCCCTACATTCACCCCTGACTAATGCAACTAACACTAGGGGCAATTTAGCGTGGCCAATTCACCTAACCTGCACATCCTTGGACTGTGGGAGGAAACTGGAGACCCTGGAGGAGACCCACGCAGACACGGGGAGAATGTGCAAACTCCATACAGACAGTTGCCCGGGTCCTGGCGCTATGAGGCAGCAGTGCTAACCACTGAGCCACCGTGCCACCCCAAATTGAGGAGAGGAGTCTCAATCCAGGCTCATTCTCCAAGTACAGTCCAAGGGGAATGCTACACTGTCTTCCAGAAATAACGCACGAATGGGGCCCCCACCCTGTGCCCTCTCAAGTGGGGGTAACAAGGCCCAGGGTGTTCAAACAGAGCAAAGGGACATCCTGGATTCAATATTTATCCCTGAAACAGCACCACTGGGAAAGAAAAAGAATTGGTCATCATCACTTCGCTGTTGGTGGGGGATTCCAGTGTGCAAATTGACTGCAGCATTTCCTACAACAGTGGTAATATTTCTGAAGTACTTCAGTGGCTGTAAAGTGGCTTGGGATCTCCTGAAGCAAAGCAGATTTGGTGTGTTTATTACCAGGGCCAAAGAAGCTTTAAGGAGACAGTGAGGACTGCAGATGCGAGCTTAAAAATGTGTTGCTGGAAAAGCGCAGCAGGTCAGGCAGCATCCAAGGAGAAGGAGAATCGACGTTTCGGGCATAAGCCCTCCTTCAGAAGGGCTTATGCCCGAAACGTCGATTCTCCTTCTCCTTGGATGCTGCCTGACCTGCTGCGCTTTTCCAGCAACACATTTTTAAACAAAGAAGCTTTAGTCTTTCACAGCGTGTGACTTTGCTGAGCAAGGGTAGCACTGACCTCCCATCCCTCACTGACCCTGAACGGGGAGGCTCGCTAAGCCATTTCAGATAGTAATTCCAAGTCAACCCATATTGCTGCAAGCCTAGAGTCCCACATGGGGCAAGCCAGGTAAGGACAGCAGATTTCCCTCCCAGAAAGGAAGGCAAGCATTTACCCTGGGCATTGCTTTTTCTCATGGTATTGCTGAAGATGGTCGTCCGCTGTAAGACAACACCCACCTCTGGTCTCCTGGTCTCCTAAGCCACTGCGATGCTCAGCAAAGCTCTCCGGTGTAAGCACAGCAACCGAGCTCATGGTTCCAAACCCAGATTAGACAGATTCCGATATTCCACTGAAACAGCAATAAAAGATGGAGGAGAAGGGGTTGGGCATAAGTTATGGCTCACCAAGATTCCAGCTTCGGGCAAGGGCACTGGCATCACCACGCAACAACCCCGTGCATGCGGTGCCATCAACAGAGCAGGACTTACACAAACTGGATAAGAGTTACAGGATTGAAGAAGGCCATTCAGCCCAACACATCAACACCTGCATTTCCTCTCCACATCAGCTCTCACCCATCTCCTTTCACACCCAATTGATACAAACATCTGTTTCTTTCTGCCTCATGTAAACACAACAATTTGAAGCAGTAATAGGCCATTCAGCCCCTCAAGTCTGCTCCACCATTCAGTAAGATCATGGCTGATCTGTTCATGCTTCCACACTCCTACCGGCTTTGAACCACCCAACAAGAATCTACCTACCTCTACATTCAATGCTGCCACGCCTTCAGAAAGAAAAAGACTCTATCCTAAATCAGTGACCCTTAATTTTACAACAGTGTCCCCTACCCACATGAGTCCATGTCCACTTTGCCAAGGCCATTCAGGTTGCTATATAACAGAATTAAATCACCTCTCACTCTTCTACAATGACAACAAACCAATTCTATCCGACTGTTCCTCAGAGGACCACCTGTTCATTCCAGGTCCTAAACTTGTAAACTTCCTCTAAACCCCCTCCAACACATTTACATTCACATATGATAAGGACTAGACCAGAATCCCTCAAAATATATTAAGAAGATAGTCTACACCTAACGTTTTCTTATTTTAAAAGGCAAATGTGAGGTGCTGTGCGCCAGATGCAATTCAAACAGTCAAAACTACTTGACATTAAACACAAAACAATTTGTTCAAACACCACAGTTGAAATACAACAAAATAAAGAGGAATTTAACTCTACTGGAAAACTTAACAGAATAATAGATTATTTTACTCCTAAACAGTAACTGTTCCAATATAGTAGCACCCCATAAACACACCCTTCAGAAGACAGGCGATCTCACATCCAACTTCTGCAGCAGACAGAGAACCCCCAGCTTTTGGCTGTAACTGGGAGGGGGGGGGGGGGGGGAAAGATAGCTTTCACTTCTTCCAGATCCCAATGGCAACTGCTGAAAGCTAAACTGGAAATCCTGATTCTGTGGGAGTTTGACCACACCCAGTCAGGCTGCTTCTATTGTTCCAACTTAAAAGAAAAACACCAAGGCCTCACGAGCTGTTTATTCCACAGGCTCTGGTAGATTGCGCACCACTTCTGCCTTAACACTTCTCTTCAAAATTAAAACAAAAGGACAAAATAATTTCTTAAAGCCACAATATTGCATTAATGAGATCTACACTATTCGCCTCAACCTCTGGATGTGGGAGTGAGTTCCACATTCTCAGCAGTCTCTGGGTGAAGAGGTTTATCCAAAAGTCTAGAATTAATTACTACCTTATGAGTCTTGTTCCGTCACCCTCAAACAAGTAGGGACACCTTTTCGACCTCCACCGTATTAAAAATCCATCACTCTAAAGAATTATGTCCAGAGAAACAAACTCTGGTCTAAAGTATAATCTCTCAGTTCTGATGTCACACCAATGTGGCTTTAATTTGCCCTCACATCCACAGCATCAGCTCAACTCACCTGCAAAATGGTCTAAAGCCAGATAAGTCCGTCCTGAAGAAGGCTACCGGTGTCGCTTCAGTGTGACTTTATGTCTTTGGTCCTGAAAAGAAACAGAAAGGAGTTGCGTTTAGTCTCAAACTCTTACTTGCCTCGCTCAAGACACAGCTGTGTTTTACTTCACTTCCTCAGGACATAAAAACTGCTGGAAAGCTCAGCCATTGCTTCTCATGTTTAATAGCTCTTGCAAAGAGAGTGGTGATCGGGAGTTCCTGCAGACCGTGTGGTGGAAAGACACCCACAGTGCTATTCAGAAGGGAATTCCAGGGTTTTGACCCAGCGACAGTGAAGGAACAGTCGATATATTTCCAAGTCAGGATGAGGAGTGTCTTGGACGGGAACTTGGAGAGGATGGTGTTCTCATGTATCTGCTGCCCTTATCCTGCTCAGTGACAGGAGTCACAATTTTGGAATTTACTGTCAGAGAAGCCTTGATGATTTGCTGCAGTGCATCTTATGGATGGTCTGTACTACTCCACTGTGGGTTGGTGGTGGAGGAAGTGAATGAATGCTGAAGGTGGTGGATGAGGTAATGTATGGTGTGTATAAAATAGACATTAACACAGCAAGTGGGTGAAAAATCACAGAACTTTCAGAACTGCACTAATCTGTAACAACTCATATTTGTATTGCGGCTTTCCTGTACTAACAATGTACTGTACAGACAGTCCCGAAGAGGACTGAAATACACCCCACACCTTCCCCATGATACAAGAGGAGGTTCTGAGGCAGCGTGTAGCTTCGAGAAAGGACGGTAAGATTTTCCTCTCAAGCGATCATCTGTTTGCCTCCATCTTTGGCACCATTCTCTTATAGCTCTCGCAGAAGACCAATAGCCTGGCAAAGTTGCTCAGGTCAACTATGATTTGGCTGAGATCCAGACGTAGCAGGTACACTGGAACAAAAGTAGGTCACCCAATCCCTTCCTACCCTATAACCTTTTACTCCCAACAATTACATCAAATTTTACAACAAATCTGACTTATGGAGGCACGGTGGTCCAGTAGTTAGCACTGTTGCCTCACAATGCCAGGGACCAGAGTTCGATTCCTGCCTTGGGCGACTGCCTGTGTGGAGTTTGCACATTCTCCCCGTGTCTGCGTGGGTTTCCTCCGGGTGCTCCGGTTTCCTCCCACAGCCCAAAGATGTGCAGGTCAGGTGAACTGGCCATGCTAAATTGCCCATAGAGTTAGGTGCATTAGTCAGGGGTAAATATAGGGTGGGGGAATGGGTCAGGGTTGGTGTGGACTTGTTGGGCTGAAGGGCCTGCTTCCACACTGTGGGGAATCTAATCTAATGATTGACTCATGATTGGCGAGAGCTGCCTACATAACCCCCTATTCCTTTCACACTCACGTGTTTATCTGGCTTCCCGCAACCACTCCTGGTGATAGCAAGCTGAATCAACTCATGGGAACAGAAAGAGGTCAGTCACTCAGGTCATGGTTGACCTGGATCTTAACTCTATCTGCATGTCTTTGCTGCCCAACAAAAATCTAAAACCTCTTCCTGACTCTTCAGAGTTCTGGTTATTCCTTTAGCATCCACAGTCTACACTGAGAACAAATTTCCAGCCTTTCCGTTACGCCCGTTTAGAACAATGCTGACGAAAGTAACTTACTCCAGGCAATTGGATCCACAACAGCATCAGGTCTCATGAGGTGCACTGAGAAGGATTGAATGCTGCCTCCCACTACTCCTTTGCCCCCTCCTCCTCCTCCCAGAGCACCCCAGCCCCCAATACCCATCCCTCCCTGCTGCGCTTTGCTGCAAAGTACAGATAGCTGCAATGCCAGCCGAGGGGGACAGGACTGGGCACTTCCTCACTGTGTGCTCTCACCAGATGCCCCCCCTGCCCCTAGCCAACTCGAGGAGGAGTCACTCAACCTAGGTGAGGGGGGGGGGGGGGAAAACGGGGACACAGGGCCTGAGGGTGGAAATGCATTCGCCCCACGAATGGTCATGCGATGAGCCAAGCAGAAGGTACTAACCATGAATCCTGTAGGTCACCCAAGAGTTTTCATCAAGCAAATCTTCTCCCAAAGCTAGCTCTGTCATATACTTATGATGTCACGTGCGACAAGCAAGGTTATTATGACATCATTCCATTTATAGCCGCCTCTCTGTGACCTCACCAAGCTGCTCATCAGGGACACCGGAGACAGAGGGAATCAGGCAGAGGGGTGCAAAGAGGGGCCAAAAGAAATGCAATGCTGGGAACAACAGCAAGTCAAATCATGACGCACTGGAAGCAGGAAATCTGTTTAAAGTCTCTTTGACAATAGCTTTTTATTAAAACTGACTCACCTGATTACACACATGCACAGAACGACCTGCAAGATGCACAATAGACACACGTGCGTGGATATATGCATATGGATACACACACAGATGTGCGCACACGTGGTCACATGCAGTTGCAGATACATTGACACATGCATGCAGAATCTATACACACACACACACAAATACATGGAACATGGGCATATAATCAAGATGTGTGGAAGTCAATTTGAGTCCTGTTGTTCTGTCATGAGATGGAAATTTCTGGCTCTCGGTCAGAAAGCAACTGCCTAATATGCCAATTTCTCTTCCCACTGCTTCTGCTAATATAGTAAGGACTTTTGACACTTGGAAGAGGCATATCCGAACTGTGATGAGTATTTTCAAATTATAAATCAGTTAGATGACAGCTTTGCCCAAACAAAGGCCATCAATTATTCTAATGGAGCAGCTATTTTGATTTAAAGCTTTTCATTTTAGAAAAATCAATTTGGAATCTTTAAAAACAAGATGTACATTTAGACACATCCTGTCTTGAATTCAAAAGATTAAAGCTACAGAAAGATCGAAGATTATTAAAATATCCAATATATTAGATTCGGTTTACAGGCCTAAAATCTGTTGCTAGTCTGAACAGCTGTGTATTTACACTCTTAATCTAATTGCGCACTTTTTCAGGACACAGCAGATTAACTACAATCACGCACAAGTGAGAGGAGACGGTGATATAGCGGTAATGTCACTCGACGAGTAATCCAGGGTTCCACCACAAAGAGTCTGTGGTCGCAAGTTCAAATCCCTCAATGTATCTAGAAGAATTTAAATTTGGCTCATAATAAAAACAAATCTAGAACGGAAAATGGTCAGTAATAATTATCATGAACCATCTGCTCACTAATGCCCTTCAGTGGAGGAAATCTGCTGTCACTACTTGGTCTTGTCTACGTGTGACTCGAGACCAACAGCAACGTGAAGTGGCTGAACAAGTCACTTGGATCTAAAGCGATTAGCAAAAGGCAACAAATGCTGGCCCTGCCAGTGACACTCACATCTCGTGACAGAAAAGATTCCACAAAATATTACTTGCTCTTGGATTAATAGCGCCTACTGCACCAGGATCTCAGGTGAGCACAGCTTTCGTCTCTGGGGTCAGAGGATCTGTGGTTTCAACCTACTTGCAAGATGTCAGCACAAAATTCAAGCAGAGCCCCCTCAAGATGCACTGTCAGAGGAGAAGGATATGTTAAGCAGGAGGCTCATCTGTTCACTGAGGTGGACAGAAAGGACTCTTCATTTCACTGTGGGATTCTCCTCCCAACGCCCTGGGCCAATATTTATCCCTCAGACAATATCATCGAAAAAGCAATTATTTGACCACTTCTGTTTGTGGGAGTTTGCCATTTTCGAACTTCCTGCTGTGACTACACTTCAAAAGTGTGTTGCCTGTAAAAATATTTTGGGACAATCTGAGCTTTTTTTTCAAAGATTAGATTCCCTACAGTGCGCAAACAGGCCCTTCAGCCCAACAAGTCCACACCGACCCTCCGAAGAGTAACCCATCCCAACCCATTTCCCTCTGACTAATGCACCCTGGGCAATTTAGCATGGCCAATTCACCTGACCTGCACATCTTTGGAATGTGGGAGGAAACCAGAGAGAATGTGCAAACTCCACAGACAGTCGCCCGAGGCTGGGATCGAACCTGGGACCCTGGTGCTGTGAGGCAGCAGTGCTAACCACTGTGCCGCCGACCAGCTTGTAAAAGAACTTTAGAAATGCAAGTCTTCCCCTCGCTCTTTTTTTTAAAACTCCCTGCAGGTGCTCCTTCAGAGGAGGCTATGGCCTCTCTGGAGATCATATCTACGCCTTGCAAGGTCTCCTAAGATGGTAGCTACCCTCTGTAATAGTTCTCCAAAACAAAGGAGCACAGTGGGAGTTATTAAGGGCTGGGTCTGGGGCATTACAGAAAGTAATTTAAGGGGCACAGGTGGGATCTGAACAATATGTTGGCATTTTGGAGATATCGGAGTGTGGAGTGCGTTTAACATAAGCATATTTAGTCCTTAATAATAGTTCACGACATGAAGACAGTCAGGTTTTTAAAATAAAACTAGTTCTGTTGCCATTTAGGTTAATTAAAAGCTTTTTTTGAAGTGTAAACCCCTCCCAGTGTCATGCTGATTGAAGCTGAAAAAGTTACACAGGTTCTGCGTCTGTGCTGAGGGGGTATCGGTCTCTCCCACAACAGTGTTACAAAGAAGTCATCAATTCTCCTGCAGTATCTGAGCCAATATTTCCCTCCTCAACCAATATTACTAATTAACAGATCACCTTATCACACTGCTGTTTATGGGAGCTTGCTGTATACAAATCGGCTGCCAGACTTTTCACATTTTAACAGTGACTGAACAACAATGGCATTACCATTCAAGAATCCCCCACTATCAACGTTGGCCAAAAACTGAACGTGACCATCCGTATAAATATTGTGGCTACAGGAACAGGTCAGGCGCTGGAATTACAAGTGAGTGACGCATTCCCAAAGCATGTCCACCATCTACAAGGCACTAGTCAGGAATGTGATGGAATACTCCCCACTTGCCTGGATGAGTGCAGCTCCAACAACACTCACAAAGCTCAATACTCTCCAAGACAAAGCAAAACCCACTTGATTGCCTCCCCATCCACCACTCATTCCTTCACCACTGAAGCTCAGTAGCAGCAGTGTGTATCATCTACAAGATGCACGAAGGCAACGCACCAAGACTCCTTCAACAGCCCCTTCAAAACCTACAGCCACTATCAGCTAGAGGAACAATGGCAGCAGCAACATGGTACACCAATACCTGCATGTTCCCTTCCAAGCCCCACACCATGCTGACTTGGAACTACACTGGCCATTTCTTCACTGCCTCTGGACCGAAATCCTTGATCTTTCCCCCATGAGTGTCCCTACATCATACGAACTGCATAGACCAAGAATGCAGCTCACCACCACATTCATAACAAGAATTAGGGATGGCCATTGAATACTGGCCCAGCCAGCAACACACTAACAAAGAAAAACCTTAAGAAAATCTCAATGGCTGCAAAGTACAAAATGTTCTACCAGGCACTAAATAAACGCAAGCGCTTCCTAAATGACTAGATTAGGATGGGGTTAGCAAAACATAACCACATTTCTCAAATTGTAACACCTATTGATTTACCTTGCTGAAAGTGTGTGTGTGTAAAGACTGACTTACCTGGAATGCCTAACTAAGTTAAAGAGGCGATCAAAGCTCACCCGAGTGCCAGGTACTACCCAGAAACCTGTAGGTGCCTGTGGATGGTACAACTGCAAGCTGATTGCGTCCTCAGAAGGAAACAGGGATAACATTGTTTGGAGATGAACAGTGTTGCAATTATCACAGCGTTTTTAACACAGTGAGAACATCACCCGCAGGCCCACAGACAATAATTTGAAACTGAGCCACAGAAGGATAGCCTGAATGTTTTAATAGCATCTGGAGGGGCAGCACGGTGGCTCAGTGGTTAGCATTGCTGCCTCACAGCAATCAGGGACCTGCATTGATCCCACCCTCGGGCAACTGCCTGTGTGGAGTTTGCACATTCTCCCAGTGGTCTGCGTAGGTTTCCTCCCACAGTCCAAAGATGTGCAGGTTAGGGTGGATTGGCCGTGCTAAATTGCCCCATAGTGTCCAGGGATGTGACGGTTAGGTAGATTAGCCACAGGAGATTACGTTTACTGGGATAGGGTAGAGGAATGGGTCTGGATGGAGTGCTCGTCAAAGGATCGGTGTGGACTTGATGGGCCAAATGGCCTCCTTCTGCCATTTTATGAATCCCAAGCAGCCTCACAGGAACATTAAGAAACATAATTTGAAAGCGAGCCAAATAAGGAAAGCCTGAATGGAAGGTGTATGTTTTAACAGTAGCTGGAGGGATGAGACTATGAGTCAGAGGAGAGGTCCGGGGGGGGGGGGGGGGGGGGAATTCCAGAGCTTAGGAAATAATACATAGAATATTTAGGCCTCTGACCTCTACAGCTCCTGTTGCACGACAGAAATATTTTGTGTTGGGTTTCCTGGTGTCACTTTAATCCAACGAGATGGATTATTGTTTAAAAACGATGGGTTTAATCACAGCACAGAATATCTGGCTGAAATTAACTGGCAGTTTCCGAGGGTGAACCGTGTTTGATGTGAAAAGGGAATGCATCAAGTAACATAAATATATCTCCTTCAGTGATCGGTTTCGTAACTTTAGAATTGTAGGACACGGCACAGACACAGGCCAGTCCACCCATCTAGACCGTGCTGGCTCCCTCCCCTAATCCTTTTTCCCTTTCGGTCTTATTAAAGTGGCATTCATCAACCTTTCTCCCTTGCAGGGGCCACGTTAGGATCACAATTCGCGGTGTAAAACATGAAAAAAAACTCTCCAATTACTTTAAATCTGCGCCTTTCAGTTACTGACCCAGCGGCAACAGTCTGTTTAAACATTCAGAAACTGCACTGAACCCTACGATCAAATTTTTTTAAAAAACCTTCACTACCTGAGGAAACCTTTCCTGCTCCCCCGCATATTGGATGCGTCCCTCATTCAACCTTATTAAACATCAGTTACATTCTCCACTACGCCAGCGCCAACAGTCAGCACGTTACAAGAGAAAAAGCATCCAAACTATTAGCCAAAATGCCACCAGCATCTGTAACCATCAGCACCCACACCCTCTCAGCTCTCACCCGACTGCAACAAGAACAAAATCCGCAGATGTGCCGAGTGCTTGGCCCGGAATCAAATAGACACGCTGCAAAAACGTGAGCTGCCCATCAGCGTGCCCACTGGCAGCACACCAACAGCCTCAGGTGTCACGTTTCAATAAACATCTGCACATATTACTTGTCCGCCAATGGCAACAGCCGCAGAGCGATTCCTCCTTCTCTTTGGCAATGTGGGAACCTGTTTGGCCACTCCCCGGCAAACCACTCTCTTCATGCGCACCCCCCCCCCCCCACCAACACACAAACAAAAGCACACTACTTGTCAGTTTAAAGCCAGATTCTGCAGGAAAGCTCTGACACATCACAGAAGCAAGCCTCTCTTTAGCAGCCAAAAAATACAATGAGTTTCTCCGGCTGCCTGCGCAGCTCAGATGGCCTGTCGAGTGATCACTGGGCCGAACAGAACACTCCAGCTTGTTGTTAGTGCGGAGTCACTCGATGTCAACAGTAGGAATACTGCAAACTACCTCAATGTCAATAGAGAGATTAAACCAGACTGCTTATTCCTCACTGCTACCCAATCAACCGTATCCAGCAAGAATCTTGCATGCGAGAAATGGGGAGGCTGTTTTGTTTAAGAAAGTAAGCAGCAGAGCAGGGAATATATTAATTTCCTCTCAGTGACGCTCACCTTGGGATAGCTGCTGCCAGCTGTGCCTGTGAAGCCTTTGTCTCAACTAAGAGAATTAGACACAAATGCAAGTGATGCTTCAGTTTGACAGGAGCTCAGTCAGTCCCCAGCTGCAGGAACAGTGCCCAGTTGTGGACGGCACATCCCAGAAAAGCTTTTTATTTGGGGTGGGGTGTGTGTGTGTGAGAGTGTGTGTGTGTGAGAGTGAGAGAGAGAGAGAGAGTGTGAGAGAGAGAGAGAATGAGTGGGGAGAGAGAGAGAGAGAGAGAGAGAGAGAGAGTGTCTGTGTGCGCGCGCATGTGTGAGGGAGAGGGAGGTTCTCTTTATTATGATGGTAACCTCAAGTGCCTCCATAGTCAGAGGAGAAATCTAGCAAAACATCCATCCATTCCTCATCGTTGCACACAGTCTCAGCTGCGGATCAGTGGGCGGCACTGTCACTTCCAAGACAGAAAGCTGCAGGTTGAAACCCACTCCACAAACTACAAAAAAAAACCCCACTCTGAAGCAGTGGGCGAGATGCTGCTGCATTGCTGGGGCTTCTTTTCAGAATAGACCCTGAATCTGGGCCCAGTCTGGTGAGCAGACAAGACCCAGTGAGCAGTCTTTCAGAGAACACAAACCTGGCTAATTCTTATCCCTCAACAATAATCACTGAAATAAATCAACTTGCGAATGGCACGCTGCTTTTTGTGGGAGGCTGCAGTGTGCAAACTGACTGCTGTGTTTCCTCTACGACAACAGTTCGTTTCAGTCAGTATTTTATTGGTTGCGACATGCAAGATCTGAGGGACTGGACAGGGGTGGTGGGGAGATACTCTGGAGGTGAGAAAGTTTAGAACTAGGGGACATAGTTTAAGAATAAAAAAAAACTTTTGAAGAAAGAGGCGAGAGTTTATTTTCTCTCAGAGGGTCAATCGAGTATGGAATTCTCTTCCCCGCACTCAAAGTTGAGACTGATAGATTTTTAGGCATTATGTGGTATGGGGGGCAACTACAAACGTGGAGCTGAGACCACAACCAGCTCTTCCATGATCTTAATGTATGGAGTTGCTGGCACGAAGGGCCAACTGATCTAATTCTGCTCTTAATACTATGCTCCAAGGGTTAGAAAAGCATTTTGAAATATCTTGCAACCCTCAAGGGTACCTCAGAGATCTCTTGCTTCCAGTGATTTTTGTTGGAAATTCAGAGAATTACAGAACTGTTACAAAGCAGATGGAGGCCGTTCAGCCCAGCCTTGTCTGCACCTGGCTCTCTGAACCAACATTACAACACTGTGTCACTCTCCTGCCGTTCCCCCATAACCAGAGATTTGTACTTAAATCATCAGGTAATTCTCTCTTGAATTTCCCTTAAGTACGGAGCTTCAACGAGAGCAGTTTCACACTCCATTGTGAGGCCTTCTTTTGTCAAACAGCAGTCAACATTTCATTCAAGTGTCCAATCACAACTGATAAGCATGCAAGTGTGGACCAGGAGGGGAGAACCAGCTGTCACAGGAAAATCACGCCAACTCCAAAGATAACAAATGTCATTTGTACTAATTTCACTCAAAGTCCAGTTTTAGCTGGACTCAATCTCAAATCTGTTTTTAATTAAAAATAATAACTAAACATTAAACCCGCAAATTGTTCCCAGAAATAAGTTTTAAATAACTATGAAATCTCCAAGCCTCATTAGCTCGGGTCAGTTCAATGTTCAGCTCAATAGTACAGATACAGAGCAGAGGAAGTGCATTACAACGAGTATCACAACTTGACACAAAATGCTTTAGCAGATCTCCTCAGCTTTGTTTAGATTTAAATTTTTCCGTGGTGGAATTTGAACTCTGATTCCCAGAACAATAGCCTGCCTGAAGAAGGGCTTATGCCTGAAATGTTGATTCTCCTGCTCCTTGGATGCTGCCTGACCTGCTGCGCTTTTCCAGCAACACATTTTTCAGTTCGGATCTCCAGCATCTGCAGTCCTCACTTTCTCCCTGTACAGCTAACTAGCCTAGTGACATTACCACTACGTCACCAAATCCTCAGCATCTTGCTCCATAAACACCAGGTTTTCCAAAACTTTCTGCTCCCCCATCCTAAATCGCGCTGAATCACATTGGCCCACCTTCACACTCTCCATTGTGCTCACTGACCTACATTAGCTTCCAGTTCCGCTAAAAACTTTAAAATTCTCATTGCTAATCTTTACCCTCTCTCACACTGCAAACTCTTCAGACCCAGTGGGTGGAGGCCGGAATATCCATGCTGCAGACTCTCATAAGAGACATCACAGTGACGAGAACAGCCCTTTCAATAACAGCCCTTTGATGGAGAGCGTCTGCAAGATTCAGCAGTTTCTTTCAGCATGTTGAATTCCGCATCTTCAGCAGCCACAACTCAGAAATCAACATGGCCCCCAGGCTCAGGGGCAAAGGAATATGGGTTAGAATCCCCTCAGGAGAGACTCGAAACATTAGCTTGCATTATCTCCAGGGATGCTGACTGACCCGCTGTGATCTCCAGCATGTTTTGTTTTCAGTCCAGATACCAGCATCTACAGTAATTTGCTCTTGCATCTGGATAGCATCTTTCACAACCTTGGCACTTCCCAAAGTGCCTCCGTGCTTTAACAATTCTGAAATACAACCACCTGTTTGTACGTAGCAGGCTTTTGGGTAATCCTTCTTTGCGAAGGATTGTGTATACTGGAAAGAACTCCATTGCCTTTCTTTGAAAAAATGCTGCTGGATCATTCGTACCCACCCAAGATGGCAAATGGGGCGATGGGGCATTGTGCTAATGACGTTGAATGAGCAATTGAGAACCCCAGGCTAATATTCTTGGGATTTGGGCTCCTATACCACCATCGAGAGTGGGGTGCTGGAAAAGCACAGTACATCAGACAGCATCCGAGGAGCAGAAGAAATGACGTTTCAGGCAAGAGCCCTTCAGCAGGAATGAGGGCCACACTCTCGACTCTGATCTCAAACATCTGCAGTCCTCACTTTCTCCTTCAGTCCAACCAGTCCATGCTGACCACAATCTCAAATTTGCCATCCTTGCCAAGTCGAATGTATAATGTGATTCTCTCTTAATTGCCTCCTGGGCTATTAGGAATGAGCAACCAATGCTGGTCTAGCCAGCACCGCTCACATGTCACGAACAAATAAAACGATAGGGGCGTCTGCTTAAA
Organism: Chiloscyllium punctatum; assembly: GCF_047496795.1. Taxonomy (NCBI): domain Eukaryota; kingdom Metazoa; phylum Chordata; class Chondrichthyes; order Orectolobiformes; family Hemiscylliidae; genus Chiloscyllium; species Chiloscyllium punctatum. Next base: position 331,747 of record NC_092759.1, read on the forward strand.
GCTTCATGAAACATTACCATCTCAGTCAGTGTGGTGCTCCCTCAGTATGAGCACTAAGATGTAGGTGATAGGAGACATGGACTGTGGGTGTACCTAACAGGTAGGAACATCCACAGAGCTGTTAGGGAGCTCCTGGATCTTGATCGAAGCGACAGTGAAGGAACAGCTGATTTGGTTTGAAGTCTGGATGGCTTGGAGAGGAACATGGAGGGTGGTGTTCCTAGGTATAGAATCCCTGCAGTGCTGAAGCAGGCTATTCGGCCCAACGAGTCCACAACGACCCTGCAAAGAGCATCACAACCAGACTCATCCCCGACCTTACGCTGCCCAGGGTTAATCCATGGAGCCTGCATACTCCTGGACACTATGGGGCAATTTATTGTTCCACTGAACCTGCACATCTTTGGTCTGAGGGGGGAAACCGGAGCACCCGGAGGAAACCCATGCAGACGCAGGAAGAACTCCACACATACAGTTGACCAAGGCTGGAATCGAACCCCGGTTCTTGGCGCTGTGAGGCAGCAGTGCTAACCACTGAGACCCCGTATCTGCTGCCTCCATCCTTTCAGTTAGGTCAGAGGTCACACATTTGGGATGGAGCATTAACCAAGGATAGGACTCAAACACATAACCATCTGACTCAGCAGTGACAGTACCAGCCTCTGAAGTACAGGTACAGAGCGGTATATGACAATGGGCAGGTTACCCAGAATTCAGGAGTCAAAGCCAGTCTGGTGAAGTTAAACTTGAGATTTGCTTTTTGTAAATGGAGCAGACAAATTATCTACAAATATCATACAAAACCCAACAGGGGGCTCACGGAAGTTCTCACTTGACCTACCCTATATTTACAATAGCCCAAACTATTAGTATCACAGGAGGGGAACTAGCAAAACAGGACACATACTGGAGCAAGAGAGTGTGGTGCTGGAAAAGCACAGCAGGTCTGGCAGCATCCGAGGAGCAGGAGAATCGACGTCTCAGCCAAGAACCCTTCATCAGGATTCCTGATGTTTCTGATATTTCTGAGGAAGGGCTCTTGCCAGAAACGTCGATTCTTCTGCTCCTCGGATGCTGCCTGACCTGCTGTGCTTTTCCAGCACCACACACTCAACTCTGATCTCCAGCACCTGCGGGTCCTCACTTTCTCCTAGGACACATATACTGGCAGCAATGAACATTAAATACAATAATGCTAGCGGAAACATGCTGGAAGTAAATTCAAACCGGCATTCTGCTGCTGTACAGCTCTGTAAAGGCTTTAGTAACCAGAAGAGATTTGGACTAAGAAGATTACCTTACAAAGTGCAGACGCTATTCTAAAAGAAAAATACCGTGGATGCCTGGAATCTGAAATAGGATTTTTTAAAAATTGCTGGAAAATCTCAATCCAGGTAGAGAAATAGAATCTACTTTTTAAGTTGATGACCTGTCATCACAGCAAAACTGAAAGGACATCAATCAGAAATGCAAACTCTGCTTCTCTCCACAGATGCCACCGAACCTGTTCAGATTTCCTCCGCCAACTCTTGCTCTCGGCATTAAGTGTGGAATGTGGTATCACGAGCAGTTGCTGAGGTGCAACACAGATTCCTCTAGGGAGGAGCCAGATTAATGTATGCAGCAGAAAAGGAGGATATGTTGACAGGGAGAAATGAAAGGCTTGGGGAAGAGGGGAGGCAGCTCAGGCGCAATATAACCACCAGCACAGAGCAGATGGGCCCAATGGCCCACGTCTGTGCTGGAAACTGCAGCCCTCAAAATGGAACAAAAGGAACCATATTGAACAGATTTTCTATTTTTGCTGTCAGTGCACCTGATCAGGGAATAGTCAGTGGTTTTGTGCAGGGCTGGAGGAGTGGGAAGGAGTGCAGATATACACAAACTGGGTTGGGGTGGTGTGGAGCTGAATTAACACTGGTACAGGCCAGACCAAGCCAGGTAGCGACACTCCCACGGTTCCCAAGGACTTTTGAGATTGATCACCTGACCTGTGCAGAAGCGGTGTCAAACAGAAGCCAGGGCTTTTCCCCCAGATGGACAGCAAATGGGAAACATGCAAACACTTTCCCCCAAATGAGTCAATAGCCTTATGCACACAGCAAGCAGCAGCCAATGACTGCCTACTGCACTCTGAGATAGGGAATCACATCAGTGCAGGCAAATTACCTAAAGCTGGAAGGATTACTCAAGGATAGAATAATCTTTCCACTGGCTCAGTGAACTGAAGCTCTCAAGAACCATGCAAGTCCCAGGCCTGATTGAATACCTAATGCTTTCAGTCTCAACAACTTCTCAAATCAGCAGCCTTCAGGTGTGCAGGTTAACACTAACCTATACCCGAGACCATATTCATTTAGAAGTGTAACAGAGTTGGTGCAGTGCTACAGCACACTGACATTCCAGAGTACTACAGAACTGAGACACAGGCCGTGGGTCTACTGTTAAGAGGGACTCACTTCCTGATACCCAAAAGCTGTGAACTATCTCCAAGATACAAGTCAGGTGTATGATTAGATTAGAATAGATTCCCCAGAGTGGAAACAGGCCCTTCGGCCCAACCAGTCCACACCGACCCTCCGAAGAGTAACTCACCCAGACCCATTTCCTTCTGACTAATGCATCGAACACTGTGGCCAATTTAGCACGGCCAATTCACCTGATTTGCACATCTTTGGATTGTGGGAGGAAACCCACGCAGACACGGGGAGAATGTGCAAACTCCACGCAGACAGTTGTCCAAGGCTGGAATCGAACCTGGCACTGTGAGGCAGCAGTGCTAACCACTAAGCCACCATGCCGCCCACTTGTACAGCTGAGTCATTCATTGATCAGTGATCCCTCACCAAAAAACAAAAGAGGATGACTCTCTTCCAACCTCCAGTTGAGTCTGTAGGTGGCTAAATTGATCAACGTGGCTACCGCAGGCTCTGTTATACTTGGGGCGGATGGTGGTCACGGTGGGGGTGGGTGTGGCAGCATGCTCCATTTACTGTTTCCGCCTGGCTTCCATGCTTTGCCCCATCAGCAAGTGCTCGACACCTTCCTGGATGCTGCTCCGCCACTTTGGACGGTCTTGGGCCAGTGATTCCCGGATGCCTGCAGGAATGCCGCACTTTGCCAGCGAGGCCTTGAGTGTATCACTGACGCGCTTCCTTCAGTGGGGCCTGCCTGCCATTCCGAAGCCGGGAGTCTTGGGTTGGTCACATGGACGACGTGCCCAGGCCTTCGTAGCCCAACTGAAGACAGTCAGAGCCCTGCCTCAATGCTGAGGACGGGTTAGACTGGTGCTGGAAAAGCACAGCAGGTCAGGCAGCATCCGAGGAGCAGGAGAATCGACGTTTCGGGCAAAAGCCCTTCATCGGGAACAAATGAGTGGTGCTTTTCCAGCACCGCTACAACCTTGACGATGATCTCCAGCATGTGCAGTCCTCACTTTCGCCTCAATGCTGAGTACGTTGGTCTGGTTGAGGACACTGGTGTTGCCGCATCCTTCTTCCCAGGCAAGATTTGCAGGATCTTGCGCAGGCAGCATTGGTACAGATTCAACAACACTCAAGATGCTCAACACTATCAAGGGCAAAGCAGCCCACTCATTCAGCATCTCATCCATCCATTCCCTCCATTTCTGATGTTCAATGGCTGCAGTGAGTACTATTAACTCACTGAACTTCCTCCAACAGCACCTTCCAAACTGATGTCTCTTAACAGCTGAATTTCACTTGCCACGGGGATGGGGGGGGGGAGACGGGGATGGGGGGGGGAGACGGGGATGGGGGGGGGGAGACGGGGATGGGGGGGGGGAGACGGGGATGGGGGGGGGAGACGGGGATGGGGGGGGAGACGGGGATGGGGGGGGGAGACGGGGATGGGGGGGGGAGACGGGGATGGGGGGGGAGACGGGGATGGGGGGGGAGACGGGGATGGGGGGGGAGACGGGGATGGGGGGGGAGACGGGGATGGGGGGGGAGACGGGGATGGGGGGGGAGACGGGGATGGGGGGGGAGACGGGGATGGGGGGGGAGACGGGGATGGGGGGGGAGACGGGGATGGGGGGGGAGACGGGGATGGGGGGGGAGACGGGGATGGGGGGGGAGACGGGGATGGGGGGGGAGACGGGGATGGGGGGGGAGACGGGGATGGGGGGGGAGACGGGGATGGGGGGGGAGACGGGGATGGGGGGGGAGACGGGGATGGGGGGGGAGACGGGGATGGGGGGGGAGACGGGGATGGGGGGGGAGACGGGGATGGGGGGGGAGACGGGGATGGGGGGGGAGACGGGGATGGGGGGGGAGACGGGGATGGGGGGGGAGACGGGGATGGGGGGGGAGACGGGGATGGGGGGGGAGACGGGGATGGGGGGGGAGACGGGGATGGGGGGGGAGACGGGGATGGGGGGGGAGACGGGGATGGGGGGGGAGACGGGGATGGGGGGGGAGACGGGGATGGGGGGGGAGACGGGGATGGGGGGGGAGACGGGGATGGGGGGGGAGACGGGGATGGGGGGGGAGACGGGGATGGGGGGGGAGACGGGGATGGGGGGGGAGACGGGGATGGGGGGGGAGACGGGGATGGGGGGGGAGACGGGGATGGGGGGGGAGACGGGGATGGGGGGGGAGACGGGGATGGGGGGGGAGACGGGGATGGGGGGGGAGACGGGGATGGGGGGGGAGACGGGGATGGGGGGGGAGACGGGGATGGGGGGGGAGACGGGGATGGGGGGGGAGACGGGGATGGGGGGGGAGACGGGGATGGGGGGGGAGACGGGGATGGGGGGGGAGACGGGGATGGGGGGGGAGACGGGGATGGGGGGGGAGACGGGGATGGGGGGGGAGACGGGGATGGGGGGGGAGACGGGGATGGGGGGGGAGACGGGGATGGGGGGGGAGACGGGGATGGGGGGGGAGACGGGGATGGGGGGGGAGACGGGGATGGGGGGGGAGACGGGGATGGGGGGGGAGACGGGGATGGGGGGGGAGACGGGGATGGGGGGGGAGACGGGGATGGGGGGGAGACGGGGATGGGGGGGGAGACGGGGATGGGGGGGGAGACGGGGATGGTGGGGGAGACGGGGATGGGGGGGAAGACGGGGATGGGGGGGAAGACGGGGATGGGGGGGGGAAGATGGGGATGGGGGGGGAAGATGGGGATGGGGGGGGAAGATGGGGATGGGGGGGAAGATGGGGATGGGGGGGGGGATGGGGATGGGGGGGGGAAGATGGGGATGGGGGGGAGAAGATGGGGATGGGGGGGAGAAGATGGGGATGGGGGGGGGATGGGGATGGGGGGGGGAAGATGGGGATGGGGGGGGAAGATGGGGATGGGGGGGGAGATGGGGATGGGGGGGGAGATGGGGATGGGGGGGGGAGATGGGGATGGGGGGGGAGATGGGGATGGGGGGGAGATGGGGATGGGGGGAGATGGGGATGGGGGGGGAGATGGGGATGGGGGGAGATGGGGATGGGGGGGGGAGATGGGGATGGGGGGAGATGGGGATGGGGGTAAAGGGATGGGATAAGTCAAGGGAATTTGAGGGAATGATGTTGTTGTTTGGGGGGGGGGGGGGGGGGGAAACACCCATCCCTCTATGCTCCCTGGCACAGCTGCTGCCCCCCTTGGTGAGGGGTGAGGGGGGAGGACAGCATCATCCTTCCCCCCAGTCCCAGGACCGGGGCTGAGCTGCCTCCTCGACGCCGGGGCCTAACGTTCAGGCTCCGGGGGAGAAAATCAATCGAGGTCCGCTGACCCCCCCCCCCCGAGTTCAGGATGGGTTTTGTTTCGGATGTGTGTATTGCGGGACGGAGAGAAATAACCCCAGGTCCTGGTTAGTGCTTAACTAGCGCTTAACCAGTCCTTAACCAGCAGGTGATCTGCTGGTGGTCAATGATAACCAGCTTCGCCACTTCCCCCCCCCCCCCCGCGGGTCACGGGGATTGTATTATTATTGGAATCAGACGGCGGGCGGGGGGGTTGGTGCTGGTTTCGCTAGTTATGTCGCTAGTTAAGGGGGTTAACTAGCGCCCCCGCCGTTCCCACTCACCGAGCGCCGCCGCCGCCGCCTCGAGCTGGAGCCGACATCGAGCGCGAGCCTTCCCGCTCCGCCCCCTCCCGGGGATCACTCCGCCACCGTCAGCCGTCCCCCTGACGTCATGACGTTGCACGTCTCTCACTCACACACACACACTCACACACACCCCACCCCCAAACTCCACCTCTCGGACTGTATCCATACGCCCCCTAGCCAGGAGGGGGAACTCCAAACACACACACATACACACACTGTGAGTATTTCACCCACGTGACCAACAATGACCCCCCCCCCCCACATCAAAATTGGCCATCACAACTGTGAACCCCCGCCCAACCCCATTCCAAAGTTGGACATCACCAACAATCTCCCCCAACCCACTCCAAACTTGGCCATCACCAACAATTATCTCCCAACCCACTACAAAGTTGGCCATCACCAACAGTAACTCCCCCCACTCCCTGTAATCTCCCCTCCAGACACAGATAGACCGGAAGTGCATCTCGCCCATTGGGCATACATCTTTCCTTCAGTACCCACGACCACTAAAGTTTACCATTTCCAACAACTCACTGCAGCAGCCCCTTCCTCCAAACCAAACCACACTGCTTCCCTACCCTCCCCACACCCAGCCCCCGCAAACTTTTTCTGAGCTTCCCAAACTTATCTTTATGCTCCTACCTCTACTGTAACATTCTATTCCCAACTGCATAGTGTTAGCAATGCCCATCAGCCACCAACTCCTGCACCACTCATCACGCTGAGTATTCTTGGGTCGGTACTTTCGAAACCTTTTTTCACATGTGCACTCCCCCCCCCCGGTGCCCATTACACCTTACTCCCATGTGCCCCCCCCTCCGCCATCTCCCCATTTCTCCTCCACCCACCTCCTCATTTTCCCACACCCGTTCCAGCAATCGGAATTAGTTTTGCCAATAACCCACGATCCAGATTGCAACCTTTGTTCCAAAGCCCCATCCACCCTGACCCCCATTCAGAGGTTCAGAATTAATTTATTGCCAACTCATGCTACCCACAATATGACCCCTCCCCTGTGCCAATTCCAAGAGTTGACATTAAAGCCCCCAGCAACATTGATCGATGTTTGGAGAGGGTGGACAAGATGAAGACCCTTCCCAGAAGGAAAGTAACATAAAATTTGAGATTCATCTTCAAGCTAGTAAGAGTAGTAAATTATTATCTCAAGTATGATGTTCCCCCATTATATTTTCCCCATGCGGGCAAATGGATTGTTCGGGTTCAGCCATTACCGCCATCAGCACTGATAACCAGATCTCAAACAATGACAAGACAGGAAAGAGATAGCCAGCTTAGTTGGCATGGTGTTAAGACAGTAATCTCTCCCTCTATATCGGCAAAATGAAGGAGCTGGTCATCAACTTCAGGAAGCGGAATGGAGGATACACTCCTGTCTGGATCAATGGTGCTGAGATGGAGGTGGTTGAGAGCTTCAAGATTCTTCATGTCCCCATTAAGATTCCTTTTCAATGTTGTATTGTACCAGCCTCCACCACTTCCTCTGTCAGCTCATTCCGTACATACACCACCCTCTGCATGAAAATGTTGCCCCTTAGTTCTTTTTTCAATCATTCCCCTCTCATAAAGTCATAGAGATGTACAGCATGGAAACAGACCCTTCGGTCCAACCTATCCATGCCCCTCATGATTTTATAAACGTCTATAAAGGTCATCCCTCAGCCTCTGATGCCCCAGGGAAAACAGCCCCAGCCTATTCAGCCTTTCCCTGCAGCTCAAACTATCCAACCCTGGCAAAATCATTGTCAATCTTTTCTGAACCCTTTCAAGTTTCACAACATCCTTCGGATAGCAGGGAGACCAGAACTGAATAGTATTCCAAAACTGGCTTAACCCATGTCCTGTTGCTCCTCTCTCCTCCGCTGTTCCTTCAATCACTGCTTGACATCAGTCACGTGCTTCGGGGCCTTGGTCATGGGCCTCTGTCACTCCTGCGGCCTCCATATTGGAGCTGGAGCCATGGGCCTGGGGATGAATAGCTCTGTACTTCCTGTTCCCTGTCCAATACTCCTCCAGATGCTACCACCAGTCCGCCACTCCACACTTCTCTCTGACACTGTTGCTCCCTCAGGTACCCAGGCCTAGCTGCAGACCTGGAGCCTCAGCCTAGCCTGCGAGTCCGGGCCTGATGGGAGGTCAGCCCGGGACCTGCTCTTCGTTCACCTGTGGGACCCTGAGCTGGGGTGAGTTACTGCGCCTGTTTCATAGAAGAACTTCAATCTATTTCACTTTCCTTGTCTATCTCCTTAGCCATGCATTTTCCTGAGCAGCTTTGCTTTAGCTCCTCTCCTGTGGTGTCCCTTCACAGGATGTCAGCGGCCAGAGGAGCAGGGCAAACAGAAACAGCACTTTCAAAACGGGGGGGGCGTTCAAAACTCACGTTCCTTTTCATCACTCCTTCGTGGGATGTGAGTAATGCCGACATTTATTGCCCCATCCGTGGTAACCCTGGAGGAGGTGAGCCACCTCCCTGTAACACTGCAGTCCCTGGAAGGTAGGGACACCCGCTGTGCTGTTGCAAAGGGAACGCTGGCATTTTCTGACCGGCAATGACAATACGGTACCCAGAACACAGGCTGAGAAACTTGAGAAGATGATGGTCAGAAGCTGGGAGAAGTATGGAAAAGGGTCTCATCAGCAGATGAGCTGGGCACTTGAGAAAGGACGTACTGGCACTGAGGAGGGTGGGGAGGTGCAGAGGAGGTTTGTTAGGTTGATTCCGGAGTTGAGAGGGTTGCTTATGAGGAGACCAGGACTATACTCATTGTAACGTGGAAGAATGAAGTGGGGAGATCCTTCAAAACATGTAAAACGCTGAAGGGAACAGATAAGTTAGAAGCAGGGAGGTTGTTTCCACTGGCGGTGAAACGAGAACGAAGGGGCATAGCCTCAAATTAATGGGGGGAGCAGCCTTAGGACTGAGCTGAGGAGAAACTTCTTCACCCAAGGGGCTGTAAATTTGTGGAAGCAATTGAGGCTAAATTGTTGAATGTTTTTGGAATTAGAATGTTTTAGAATTAGGTTTAATGTCACGTGCACTTGAGTTACAAAAGGACAGGAATACAGTGAAAAGATTTTGGAACAGTAAAGGAATTAAGGGTTAGGGTGAGCTGGGGGGGGGTAAGTGGAGCTGAGTCCAAGAAAAAGATCCGTCATGAGCTTATTGAATGGCAGGGCAGGCTCGATGGGCCAAATGGCTTCTCCAGCTCCTAGTTCTTATGTGACAAGGGTAGAGGCAGCAGGCTGATGTTTAGCACAAATCTGCTCTCCTCAAAAAATTCCTTTGCTCTCTATTGGGAAAGACATCATATTTGGAAATGCTCCCTCATTACATAATGAAACATTGTTGTGGTATTACATCCATTTTAACTCAGCACCATAACCTCCGCCAGTGATAGGCAGCTCCCTTAGACAACCCACCAGTGATATTTTAATCTCTTTTAATGAGCGACACCAACTGTTTGGTTATGAAGCAAAGGTTCAGTTGAAAGATCCCTCATTCCTTACAGGAGCACAGGGCATTAGAAGGCCATTCAGCCCCCTTCAGCTTCAATTCCATGTGCAGAGCAGTGAAACATATGCAATGTTACCACCAACAGCGCTACCTTAGGTACAAGATACCTCGGTACAAATGCTTAAGTATTTGGTATAAAACAGATAATAAAAAGAAATCCAGCATAAGAATAAAAAGAAAAACTTTTTAAATAAGTATTCTATTTACTGTGCTTCCACCCCAGTCCCTGCCAGCACTGAGCTTCCGGACCGCATCAGGGTGGACATTCAGACCACACTGGGCTGGACATCCAGGCTGCACCGGGCCGAGCCTCTGGGCCACACAGGGCCAAACGTCCGGGCCACACCAGGCTGAGTGTCTGGGCCACACCAGGCTGAGTGTCTGGGCCATACCAGGCCGAGCCTCCAGACTGCACTGGGCCGAGACTCCAGACTGTACCGGGTTGAGTGTCCAGACTTCACCGGGCCATGCCTCTGAGCCGCACAAGGATGATCCTCCAGACCGCAGCGGGCCGAGCTTCCGGGCTGAGCCTCTGGGCCACAACAGGCCAAGCCTCCGGACCGCACCGGGCTTCAAAACTCGAGGTCTTGTTTCCAACCTACAAAGGGCCTTGTCTCCCACATGACAGCCTCCAGTCCGGGCCTCGCCTTCCCCACAACGGCCTTCAGTCCGGGCCCCACCTTCCCCACAACGGCCTCCAGTCCGGGCCTCGCCTCCCACGTGACGGCCTCCAGTCTGGGCCTTGCATCCCCGCGACAGCCTCCGGTCTGGACTCTGCCTCCTTCATTTCCATCCAATTAAGTTTAAAAAGTTTAAAAAATACACAAAGAAAAGAAAAGGAAAACAAAATCAGATAGAGTGGACAACATTCAAAATGATCACTGTGAATCTTCCACCTCAAGTTCTGTGTTCCCATCATTCCTTGCTGTGGATATACCACACTCTACGAGAAAAAGTTACTCCCTTTTAAATCTTTCACCGCTCACATTAAACCCACGTTCTATAATTTTGGACTCGCCTCCCCTGGGGAAAAGGATCTTGGCTATTTATCCTATCCATGCTCCTCATGATTTTATAAACCGCTATAAAGGTCACTCCTCAGCCTCCGACGCTCCAGGGAAAATAGCCCCAGCCTTTTCAGCCTTTCCCTATCGCTCCAACCCCCCGGCAACATCCTTTCATATCTTTTCAGAATCCTTCTTGAACAATTGCAGTCCACGTGTTGTGGGTTGACCCACACTGCCCTGAGGATGGGAATTCCAGGATTTTGATCCAAGGATACAGAAGGAATGGTACATTTCCATGTCAGGGAGGAGAGTGGCGCAGAGGGCAACCTGCAGGGGGCGGTGTTTCCACTGACTATCTCATATTGCTGGGCTACTGGACTTTCTTCCCCACCCCACATCCCCAACATGGGAGGAATATCTATATCTTTCTGTGTGTCTGCACCCGTCCAATCTAACACCTATGTGATTCAGAAGACGGTGAGAGGCAATAGCAGACGTAGGCCATTTGGCCCATCGAGCCTGATCTGCTATACAATGAGACCATTCAATGGCTATTCTGAAAACCCTCAACTCCACTCTCCTGCCTTTTCCCCTTTCCGATTAAAAATCTCTCTCTCTCAGCCTCGAATATACTTAACCATCCAGCTTCAGCAGCCCTCTGTGGGAAAGAGTTCCACATATTCATTCCCCTCCAATAGAGAAAAAAAATTCCTCCTCATCTCTGTCTTAACTGGGAGATCCGAGTCTGAGGTGATGCCCCTCCGGTCTTAGACCCTCCCTCAAGGGGAAACAACCTCTCCACATCTTCCCTCTCAAACCCCTGAAGATTATTATCATTATTGAGCAGGGTCCTCAGTTTATGAATAGCTAACAAACACCCATAAGCTATGAACACGATCACGGGAGTGTAATTTTAAAGATCCTACGTACAAATATTGACTGTTTTCCCAAACCTGAAAAGGCCAACCTGACCAAATCAGAGGAAGAACACCTCATCTTCCACCTGGGCAGCCTACAGCCAAGAGGATTCAACATTGAGTTCTCTAATTTCAAGTAACCATCCCCTGACTCCCTTCCATCCTTCCAACCCACCCTTCTTTCAGCTACCAACCAGATTCATCCCTCCCATCGAACAACCAGGTCGTACCCACTACCTGTGTCCACCTATCACTGCCTGACAATTGCGCTGCTCTCCCCGCCCCCTTTATCAGTAGCGCCCCCTACCCCCACATCTAGTTCTGAAAAGGGGTTAATATCCGAAACGTTGATCTCGCCACCTCCTGATGCTGCCTGGCTTACTGTGTTCTTCCAGCCCACCTTACAAATATTTCTTGTACTTACCAATGGCTCCTTTCGAATATCCTGCATGGTGTGTCAAATCGACTTCCAGACCTGGACGCAGGGGACTGCCTGTAGTTCCTGCTCCTCGGATGCTGCCTGACCTGCTGTGCTTTTCTAGCACCACTCTAATCTAAAAACTGTAGGTTTCAATAAGGCCGCCTCTTGTTCTTCTGAACCCCAGTGAGTCCAATTGCTAACCTACTCAACCTGCATACCTGGGATCATCCTGGTGTGCCAACCTCTGTAGGATGCCGACAGTGTGGAAGCAGGCCATTCAGCCCATGCCAATCCTCTAAAGGGCATCCCGCCCAGACCCACTATATCCATATTATTCTGCATTTTGCATGGCCAATCCACCTAACCTGCGCATCCCTGTACACTAAGGGGCCCTAAGACATAGGAGTGGCTCACTTAACCATATATGCATTGTCTGAGAGTAAGGCCATTCGAGTCCACTCCACCATTCAATCCTGGCTGATGGGGCAACTTAACATGGCCAATCTGCATAACCTGTAGGAGGTAACCCATGCAGACATGAGGGGGGGGATGTGCAAATCGAACCCAAGTCCCTGACACTGGCACTGAGCCACTCCTGACCTTCCTCCAGTGCCAGTCTATAAGGTGACCAAGGCTTCTAACAATTCCCTCAACACTTCTTTCTGAAGACGTTGAAAAAGGTGAGACTCAGTTCTGATATCAACAACCACTTGATGAAGGCGCACCTCCCAAAAGCTAGTGCTTCCAAATAAACCTGTTGGACTCTAACCTGGCGTTGTGTGATTTTTTTTTTCTTTGTAACTTTGTCCGTCCCAGTCCAACACCGGCTCCTTCCACATCACCCTTCCTGACTAGTTTTTCTTTGCAAATCCCCAATTTAGCTCAAGGCCAGCCCTTCCACCTCGGTCTGATCAAAATAAAAACCCCGTGGGTTGCTCTTGTATTTTCCACGCATTTCCTTCGACTCTCAGAGAATGCATATTTGGTTAAGGGAGTCACATGCTCAAAATACATCCCGTATCGTTTCCTAAACACACCTCTTAGGAGGGGGGAGGAAGACTTGGCAGAGGTATTCCACGCTGCCTCGTTGCAAACTTTGTGTCTTCAGGGATCCTGCTCTTTCTTCATCTGTTCAAACCAGAGACAGAGAGAGACAGATAAACACCCTCCTCAGAATAGCTCCAGCTTTCGGGATTTCTCCTCACTTTTAAACAATGTGAACGGGAAGCACAATTGAACTCACAACTGCATCTGTCTGAAATGATTCGTTTTTTGTTTAAACCCCCAACTTTGATCGGAATGGTGGCAAACTGACTGAACAATGAGCAGGAGGTAAGCAATCGGCTGTGACACTGCCAAAAAAAAATCTATTCCTGAGTCTGCCAGGAGCTGTAAGATCAGGAGAGTTTAACAGACTTGGGGAGGGGGAAATACATTTGGTGTGTGTGTGTTATTAAGAGTCGATGAAGTTTTGTTTCGTAGCTTTGAACAGGTTTTGTGCAGGCAAAGGTCAGGTTTTCAGGGAATTTCACAGAGTTATGGGTGTGTGGCGAGTGTTACAGAGAGATGTTTTTTTTTAGAAGGAGCGAGTCCCACCTCCCTTTTGTTTTTTAACTTTTAAAAGATCTTGCTCGAGAGCTCCAGAAAGGCAGGGAGTTTTTGTCTTCGAACTGAGGCCAGATATGGGAAGACATTGCACGGTGTGTTGCCTCCCCAGGTCGAATAGCCAGTCACCCACTTTTACTGTGGATTGGGGAGGGAAGCAGCCCACACTGAGTGAACTGGTTGCAGGGAAGCCTCGTCAATGTGTTTTGTTCCATTATTTCTCTTCCTCCCCACCCCCCCCTTGCAAAAGTATTGTGGGCAGGTCACTATATTGCACAGCAGGAGGGTGAGGCGCCTTCAGGACTGACTCAATGATCCAATATCCGCTCCTGCACTTCCCAGATTCCTGGCAATGAGACTCCACAGAGTGTCGACTGGCCCAAGTTGCAACATGAATGAATCTGAGTTGGGAGGTAGGAACTCCCAACTAGGAGTGTGTCAGTATTTACAGGGGGGGGTCCCCTGGGGAGGGGGGAGTGTGTCTGTCTTTACTGGGGGGTCCCGAGGGGAGGGGGGTAGAGTGTGTCAGTATTTACAGGGGGAGATCCCCTGGGGAGGGGGGAGTGTGTCAGTATTTACATGGGGGGGTCCCCGAGGGGGGATAGGGGTGTGTGTCAGTATTTACAGGAGGGAGGGTCCCTGGGGGGGGGGGGGGGGGGGAGTGTCAGTATTTACAGGGGGTTCCCCGAGGTGCTGGGTCTGGATTGGCCCTGACGACCACACTCCTGTACTGTAACCTGTGGGGGGGGGGTGGTTTCATTCTTGGTTCGGAAGAAATACCTTTTTTTTTCCCCCCATGGAAGGTTCACCTGGTTCTGGGAGAAACTTCCAGACTGTTGTGAGGAGAGTTTTGCTGTGTGCGATGAACTATGGTGCTAAGTTGGGTTCATGAAAATGATGTGCAGGTCATACAGCAAGGAAACCTTTGGCCCAATTCGTCCGTACCAGATATCCATATGTCCCAACCTAATTAAATCCCATTTTCGAACACTTGGCCCATATCCCTCTGAACCCTTCCTATCCATATACACATCCAGATGCCTTTTAAATGCACTCAGAGCCCTGAGTGCCTGGAATGAAGTCCCCTCGAAATCTTCCTGCCTCTCCTTGTTCCTTTAGAAGGCTAATTTAAACGGGGAGCCCCTTTGGTTACGGTTTTGATCAGCTGTCCTGATACTTTCTCAAAGGTCTAATCTTGTTTGGTTTGTTCTCTCATGAGGCAGCTTGTTACACTGAAGCTGTCGTTAGAAATATGAGCTGTCA